>NC_057806.1:363451252-363650780 GCF_018294505.1 Triticum aestivum | reverse complement strand
CTGTCGGCCGCCTGCGCCACCGCCCCGCGCCTTCGCCCCGGTCGCCGCACTTCTCACCGCTCCCCGCCGCCGACCGCGCCGCGCGCCGCCCCTTCTTCACCGGAATCGCCACGCCACCCTGCTCCGGCCCCGGTCGCCGCCATGCCCCGCGGAAGCTCCGTCGCGCCTCACTGGAGAGTGCCTCGCCTCGCCAGAGCCCGTCCCAACTGGATCCGGATCGGGACCAGATCCACCGGTCCCCGATCCAAACACCTCGTCCCCGTTCCGTACCACTCCGTCCCGCTCCACCTCGGAAAAATTAACATCTTTAAGCATCTTAGTAGAGGTGTTATGATCAGCACTACTAGTTGGAATAGCTTCTACCCACTTAGCAACGTAGTCAACAGTAACTAAAATATGAGTATACCCGTTAGAGGAAGGAAAAGGTCCCATATAATCAAAGCCCGAAACATCAAATGGTTCAATAACAAGTGAATAATTCATAGGCATTTCTTGACATCTACTAATATTGCCAATTCTTTGACATTCATCACAAGATAAGACAAACTTACGGGCATCCTTGAAGAGAGTAGGCCAATAAAAACTAGATTGCAATACCTTACGTGCAATTCTATCTCCAGCATGGTGTCCTCCATAAGCCTCGGAGTGACACTTGCGTAGGATCTGTTTCCGTTCATGCTCAGGTACACAACGTCTAATAACACCATCTACTCCTTCTTTATAAAGGTGTGGGTCATCCCAGAAGTAATGTCTTAAATCATAGAAAAACTTTTTCTTTTGCTGGTATGTGAACTAGGTGGTATAAATTTAGCAACAATGTAATTAGCATAATCAGCATACCATGGAGCAGTACGAGAAGCATTTATGACAGCTAATTGTTCATCAGGAAAGCTATCATTAATCATAGTGGATCATCAAGAACATTCTCTAACCTAGACAAGTTATCTGCAACAGGATTCTCAGCTCCCTTTCTATCAATAATATGCAAATCAAATTCTTGTAGCAGGAGAACCCATCTAATAAGTCTAGGTTTAGCATCTTTCTTTTCCATAAGATATTTAGTAGTAGCATGATTAGTGTGAATAGTTACTTTAGAATCAACAATATAAGGTCTGAACTTATCACAAGCAAATACAACTGCTAAGAATTCTTTTTGAGTAGTAGCATAATTTCTCTGGGCATTGTCTAGAGTTTTACTAGCATATTGAATAACATTTAGTTTATTATCAACTCTTTGTCCTAGAACAGCCCCTACAGCATAATCACTAGCATCACACGTGATTTCAAAGGGTAAATTCCAATCAGGTGGCTGAACAATAGGTGCAGAAATCAAGGCTTTCTTAAGTATTTCAAATGCTTCTACACCATCATCATCAAAGACAAAAGGAATATCTTTTTGTAATAGGTTAGTCAGAGGCCGGGAAATTTTTGAGAAGTCCTTAATGAACCTCCTATAAAAACCGGCATGACCAAGGAAACTTCTTATACCTTTAATGTCCTTGGGACATGGCATCTTTTCAATAGCATCAACTTTAGCTTTGTCAACTTCAATACCTCTTTCAGAAATTTTATGCCCCAATACAATACCTTCATTAACCATAAAGTGGCACTTCTCCCAATTCAAGACAAGGTTAGTTTCTTCACATCTCACTTCTTTCATCTTAGCGTTTAGCCGTCGTTGGTGATCAATAACTGGTTTGGCGTCTTTCTCCAAATTTATTTTGTGTTGACATAGAGTGGGACTAATGCCCTTAAGATCATCAAGAGTATACCCAATAGCAGCACGGTGCTTCTTCAGAGTTTTCAATAACCTCTCTTCTTCATGCTCTGAAAGGTTAGCACTAATAATAATAGGATATATCTTCTTTTCATCAAGATAAGCATATTTAAGAGTATCAGGCAATGGTTTAAGCTCAAACACGGGATCACCCTTGGGTGGAGGAGGATCCCCTAGAATTTCAACAGGCAAGTTGTGTTTCAGAATAGGTCCCTATTTAAAGAATACTTCATCTATTTCCCTTCTTTCATTCATAAACATATCATTTTCATGGTCTAGCAAATATTGTTCTAAAGGATCAGTAGGAGGCACGACAATAGAAGCAAGACCAATGATTTCTTCTTTACTAGGCAATACTTTATCATAGGGTTGTCTACGAAATTTAGCAAAATTAAACTCATGAGACATATCCCCTAAACCAAAAGAAACAATATCCTTATTGCAATTTGTCTTAGCATTAATAGTATTCAAGAAGGTTCTACCAAATATAATGGGACAAAAGTCATTTTGTGGGGAACCGAGAACAAGAAAATTAGCAGGGTATTTAACTTTCCCACACAAGACTTCAACATCTCTAACAATCCCAACTGGTGAAATAGTATCTCTATGGGCAAGCTTAATTGTAACATCTATCTCTTCTATCTCAGCAGGTGCAATATCATGCACAATTTCTTTGTATAAGGAATGAGGTATTGCACTTGCACTAGCACCCATATCACATAAGCCATGATAACAATGATCTTCTATTTTAACGGAAATAATAGGCATGCCTACAACAGGTCTATGTTTATTTTTAGCATCAGGTCTAGCAATTCTAGTAGCTTCATTGCAGAAGTAAATAACATGCCCATCAATATTATCCGCCAATAGATCTTTAACCATAGCAATTTTAGGTTCAACTTTAATTTGCTCAGGGGGTTTAGGTGTCTTAATATTACTTTTGTTAACCACAGTTGAAACTTTAGCATGATCCTTTATTCTAACAGGGAAAGGTGGCTTCTCAATATAAGTAGCAGGAACAACAGGATCATCATAAGTGATAGTCTTTTCTTCAACTTTAATAGGTGCAACTACTTTTACTTCAATGGGAGGATTATATTTAAACTACTTCTCCTTTGGGAGATCAACATGAGTAGCAAAGGATTCACACAAAGAAGCTACTATCTTAGAGCCAAGTCCATATTTAGTGCTAAATTCACGGAAAGCATCGATATCCATAAAAGAATTAATACAATCGAACATAGGTGTTATACCTGACTCCTTACCTTCGTCGAGGTCCCAATCTTCAGAGTTGCGTTTAATTCTTTCCAATAAGTCCCATTTGAATTAAATAGTCTTCATCATAAAAGATCAAGTACAATAAGTATCGAGCATGGAGCGATTATTGAGAGAAAGCCGAGCATAAAAATTTTGAATAATCATTTCTCTTAAGAGCTCATGATTGGGCCATGAATATAACATTGACTTAAGCCTCCCCAAGCTTGAGCGATGCTTTCTCCTTCGCGAGGCCAAAAATTATATATATAATTACGATCACGATGAACAAGATGTATAGGATAAAACTTCTGATGAAATTCCAATTTCAATCGCTTGTAGTCCCATGATCCCATATCATCACATAGCCTATACCATGTCAATGCCTCTCCCTTCAAAGATAAAGGGAAGACCTTCTTCTTGATAACATCCTCGGGCATACCTGCAAGCTTAAATAATCCACAAACTTCATCCACATATATTAAGCGTAAATCGGGATGCAATGTTCCATCTCCTGCAAAAGGATTAGCTAGCAGTTTCTCTATCATACCCGAAGGAATTTTAAAGTAAACATTTTAGTAGGTTCAGTAGGTTGAGGAGCAACTCTTTGCTCTACTGGTCGGGGTGAAGATACCCCGAACAAGCCCCTCAAAGGATTATGTTCCATAGTAACAAGTGACAGTAAATTTCAGCACACTATATAAATTTTCCTTACCAAATTCCACCTACCAAAGGCGCTTCACTCCCCGGCAATGGCGCCAGAAAAGAGTCTTGATGACCCACAAGTATAGTGGATCTATCATAGTCCTTTCGATAAGTAAGAGTGTCGAATCCAACGAGGAGCAGAAGGAAATGATAAGCAGTTTTCAGTAAGGTATTCTCTGCAAGCACTGAAATTATCGGTAATAGATAGTTTTGTGATAAGGTAATTTGTAGCGAGTACCAAGTAGTAAAAGTAAATAAGGTGTAGCAAGATGGCCCAATCCTTTTTATAGCAAAGGACAAGCCTGGAGAAACTCTTATATGAAGGAAAGCGCTCCCGAGGACACATGGGAATTATCGTCAAGCTAGTTTTCATCACGTTCATATGATTCGCGTCCGGTACTTTGATAATTTGATATGTGGGTGGATCGGTGCTTGGGTACTGCCCTTACTTGGACAAGCATCCCACTTATGATTAACCTCTATTGCAAGCATCCGCAACTACAACAGAAGTATTAAGGTAAACCTAACCATAGCATGAAATATATGGATCCAAATCAGCCCCTTACGAAGCAACGCATAAACTAGGGTTTAAGCTTCTATCACTCTAGCAACCCATCATCTACTTATTACTTCCCAATGCCTCCCTCTAGGCCCAAACAATGGTAAAGTGTCAGGTAGTCGACGTTCACATGACACCACTAGAGGGATGACAACATACATCTCATCAAAATATCGAACGAATACCAAATTCACATGACTACTTATAGCAAGACTTCTCCCATGTCCTCAGGAACAAACGTAACTACTCACAAAGCATATTCATGTTCATAATCAGAGGGGTATTAATATGCATAATGGATATGAACATATGATCTTCCACCAAGTAAACCAACTAGGATCAACTACAAGGAGTAATCAACACTACAGCAACCCACAGGTACCAATATGAGGTTTGGATACAAAGATTGTATACAATAGATGAACTAGGGTTTGAGATGAGATGGTGCTGGTGAAGATGTTGATGGATATTGACCCCCTCCTGATGAGAGGATCGATGGTGATGACAATGGTGATGATTTCCCCCTCCCGGAGGGAAGTTTCCCCGGCAGAACAGCTTTGCGGGAGCGCTAGATTGGTTCCGCCAAGGTTCCGCCTCGTGGCGGCGGAGTTTCTTCCCCAAAGCTTTTTTCCTCAACGAAAGACTTGATATAGCAGAAGATGGGTATCGGAGGGCCACCAGGGAGCCCATGAGGCAGGGGGCGCGCCCAGGGGGGTAGGGCACGCTCCCCACCCTCGTGGCCAGGGTGTGGCCCCCCTCTGGAACTTTCTTCACTCAGTATTTTTTAAATATTCTGGAAATAACTTCCGTGAAGTTTTGGGACTTTTGGAGCTGTGCAGAATAGGTCTCTAATATTTTCTCCTTTTCCAGCCCAGAATCCCAGCTGCCGGCATTCTCCCTCTTCATGCAAACCTTGTAAAATAAGAGAGAATAGGCATAAGAATAGGTCTCTAATATTTTCTCCTTTTCCAGCCCAGAATCCCAGCTGCCGGCATTCTCCCTCTTCATGCAAACCTTGTAAAAAAAGAGAGAATAGGCATAAGTATTGTGACATAATGTGTAATAACAGCCCATAATGCAATAAATATCGCTATAAAAGCATGATGCAAAATGGACGTATCAATACCCGTCGCGAGCCTCAACACTCATCGGACCGCATACATCGGTATGTATTATTTCCAATAAGTCAGTGGCTCGCTCCATTGTTCCGGAGAACGGAGTCTTAGTCATCTTACCCACGAGGCATGGTTCGCAAGCATCAAATGATTCATAATCAAGTGATTCCAAAAGTCCATCCACATGGAGTTTCTTCATGCGCTTTACACCAATATGACCTAAATGGCAGTGCCACAAATATGTTGCATTATCATTATCAACTTTGCATCTTTTGGCATCAATATTATGAATATTTATATCACTATGATCGAGATTCAATAAACCATTTATATTGAGTGTATGACCATAGAAGGTTTTATTCATGTAAACAGAATAACAATTATTCTTTGACTTAAATGAATAACAGTATTGCAATAAACATGATCCAATCATATTCATGCTCAACGCAAACACCAAATAACATTTATTTTAGGTTCAACACTAATCCCGAAGGTAGAGGGAGTGTGTGATGGTGATCGTATCAACCTTGGAATCACTTCCAACACACATCATCACTTCGCTCTTAACTAGTCTTTGTTCATTCTACAACTCCTGTTTTGAGTTACTAATCTTAGCAACTAAACCGATATCAAATACCCAGGGGCTACTATGAACACTAGTAAAGTACACATCAATAACCTGTATATCAAATATACCTTTGTTCACTTTGCCATCCTTCTTATCTGCCAAGTATTTGGGGTAGTTCCAGTTCCAGTGATCATTCCATTTGCAGTAGAAGCACTTAGTTTTAGGCTTAGGTCTAGCTTTGGGCTTCTTCACGAGAGTGGCAACTTGCTTGCCATTCTTTTTGAAGTTCCCCTTCTTTCCCTTGCCCTTTTCTTGAAACTAGTGGTCTTGTTAACCATCAACACTTGATGCTATTTCTTGATTTCTTCCTTCGCTGATTTCAGCATTGCGAAGAGCTTGGGAATCATTTACGTCATCCCTTGCATATTATAGTTCATCACGAAGTTCTAGTAACTTGGTGATAGTGACTAGAGAATGATGACCCATAAGTATAGGGGATCTATCGTAATCCTTTCGATAAGTAAGAGTGTCGAACCCAACGAGGAGCAGAAGGAAATAATAAGCAGTTTTCAGTAAGGTATTATCTGCAAGCACTGAAATTATCGATAACAGATAGTTTTGTGATCAGGTAATTTGTAACGGGTAACAAGTAACAAAAGAAAATAAGGTGCAGCAAGATGGCCCAATCCTTTTTGTAGCAAAGGAAAAGTCTAGACAAACTCTTATGTAAAGGAAAGCGCTCCCGAGGACACATGGAATTATTGTCAAGCTAGTTTTCATCATGTTCATATGATTCGCGTTCGGTACTTTGATAATTTGATATGTGGGTGGACCTGTGCTTGGGTACTGCCCTTCCTTGGACAAGCATCCCACTTATGATTAACCCCTCTTGCAAGCATCCGCAACTACAAAAGAAGTATTAAGGTAAACCTAACCATAGCATGAAACATATGGATCCAAATCAGCCCCTTACGAAGCAACGCATAAACTAGGGTTTAAGCTTTTGTCACTATAGCAACCCATCATCTACTTATTATTTCCCAATGCCTTCCCCTGGGCCCAAACAATGGTGAAGTGTCATGTAGTCGATGCTCACATGACACCACTAGAGGAAAGACAACACACATCTCATCAAAATATCGAACGAATACCAAATTCACATGACTACTTATAGCAAGACTTCTCCCATGTCCTCAGGAACAAACGTAACTACTCACAAATCATATTCATGTTCATAATTAGAGGGGTATTAATATGCATAAAGGATCTGAACATGTGATCTTCCACCAAGTAAACCAACTAGCATCAACTACAAGGAGTAATCAACACTACTAGCAACCCGCAGGTACCAATCTGAGGTTTTGAGACAAATATTGGATACAAGAGATGAACTAGGGTTTGAGATGAGATGGTGCTGGTGAAGATGTTGATGGAGATTGACCCCCTCCCGATGAGAGGATCGATGGTGACGATTTCCCCCTCTCGGAGGGATGTTTCCCCGGCAGAACAGCTCCGCCAGAGCCCTAGATTGGTTCTGCCAAGGTTCCGCCTCGTGGTGGCGGAGTTTCGTCCCGAAAGCTTGCTTATGATTTTTTCCAGGGCGAAAGACTTCATATAGCCAAAGATGGGCATCGGAGGCCTACCAGGGGGCCCATGAGGCAGGGGAGCGTGCCTAGGGGGGTAGGGCGCGCCCCCCACCCTCGTGGATGGTGGGTGGCCCCCTCTGGTGCTTGCTTCACCCAATATTTTTTATATATTCCAAAACTGACTTTTGTCGAGTTTCAAGACTTTTGGAGTTGTGCAGAATAGGTCTCTAATGTTTGCTCCTTTTTCCAGCCCATAATTCCAGCTGCCGCCATTCTCCCTCTTCATGCAAACCTTGTAAAATAAGAGAGAATAGGCATAAGTATTGTGACATAATGTGTAATAACAGCCCATAATGCAATAAATATCGATATAAAAGCATGATGCAAAATGGACGTATCAACTCCCTCAAGCTTAGACCTCGCTTGTCCTGAAGCGGAAACCGATATCGAAAAATATGTCCACATGTTTAGAGATAGAGGTGTCAATAAAATAGAATACGTACATGAGGGCATCATGATCATTCTTAGAACAACAACATATATATATATAGTCATATGATTTCTTATGATAAAGTAACAATTCATTCACAATTCAAGTATGAATCAGAAACTTCATTGAAAACTAACAAACTATAATCTCAGTCATTGAAGCAATTGCAATTTATCATAACATCAGGAAGAGTCAATATAAGAGCTTTTCAGCAAGGCCACATACTCAAGTATCATTTAGTATTTCACAATTGCTAACACTCACGCAATATTTATTGGTATGAAGTTTTAATCGGACACAGAGAAAGATAGGGGCTTATAGTTTTGCCTCCCAACCTTTTGCCTCAAGGGTAATGTCAACAATAATAGTTCATGAAAACTCACATCCAATTAGCTATATATATCAGGATCTTTCCAACACACAGTGCTTGCCAAAGGATAAAATGTAAAAAGGAAAGGTGAAGATCACCATGACTCTTGTATAAAGTATAAGACGAGAATAAAAGATAGGCCCTTCACAGAGGGAAGCAGAGGTTGTCATGTGTTTTTATGGTTGGATGCACGAAATCTTAATGCAAAAGAATGTCACTTTATATTGCCACTTGTGATATGGACCTTTATTATGCAGTCCATCGCTTTTATTTCTTCCACATCACAAGATCGTATAAAGCTTATTTTATCCACACTAATAAATCATACATATTTTGAGAGCAATTTTTATTGCTTGCAAAAATGACAACTTACTTGAAGGATCTTACTCAATCCATAGGTAGATATGGTGGACTCTCATGGCAAAACTGGGTTTAAGGATATTTGGAAGCACAAGTAGTATCTCTACTTGGTGCAAAGAATTTGGCTAGCATGAGGGGGAAAGGCAAGCTCAACATGTTGGATGATCCATGACAATATAATTTATTTCGGATGTAAGAAAACATAAACCATTACGTTGTCTTCCTTGTCCAGCGTCAACTTTTTTGCATGTCATATTTTAATGAGTCCTCACAATCATAAAAGATGTCCAAGATAGTATATTTATATGTGAAAACCTCTCTTTCTTTATTACTTCCTATTAATTGCAACGATGACCAAAACTATGTTTTTCAACTCTCAACAACCTTTATTCATCATACTCTTTATATGTGAAGTCATTACTCTCCATAAGATCAATACGATATCTTTATTTCTTTTTATTCTTTCTCTTTTCTATTATCTTTATACCCTCAAGATCATAGCAAGATAACAAAGCCCTTGACTCAACACTAATCTTTATTACATATAGCTCACAGACTTGATTACATAGAAGGATCATAAAGCAAAACTCAAAACTAGATCATACTAAAACTTTATTCTACTAGATCAAGATATTACCAAAAGGAAGGATCGAATTAAGAAAAACGGTAAATATAAAAGTGTGATGGTGATACAATACCGGGGCACTCCCCCAAGCTTGGCAGTTGCCAAGGGGAGTGCCCATACCCATGTGTTTATGACTCTTTCTTCGGAGGTGGTGATGATGGAGTTGTTGATGATGTAGTGTCGCACATCGAGCATAGGAGATCCTCTAATTTCCGAATAATGCCCTTGAGTGCGGTGATATGCTCCTTCAACAAAATATTTTCATGTGTGAGATACTTGTTTTGTATGCGAGCAAACTCAATCATCTTGAAAGCTTCAATCTCCGTGGCCTTCTTGATCATATCATCTTGTTGATCTCCCTAGGTTCTTCTCTCTTCAGCTCTATCTTCATTAGCCAAGCATGGTCGCCCTCATTGTTGAGGGAGGGGGACGAAATGATGCCTGGCCTTGACAACTCTGGCAGAAAACAACTCAAAACAAAATTAGAGGATATTTGCATGGTA
This sequence comes from Triticum aestivum, assembly GCF_018294505.1. Taxonomy (NCBI): domain Eukaryota; kingdom Viridiplantae; phylum Streptophyta; class Magnoliopsida; order Poales; family Poaceae; genus Triticum; species Triticum aestivum. The sequence goes on along the minus strand of NC_057806.1, from coordinate 363,640,868 downwards.
CGGTGGTCAAAACCTTCGGGAGATTATATAGTGAATTTTTACCGACCAAAAGAAGTATCGTGCAAGAAAACGGAGTCCGGAGGGCACACGAGGCAGGGGGCCCCTCCACCCTCGTGGACGCCTCGTGTCCTTTCCGGACTGCTTCTTATTTTCCTGTTTTCTTAAATGTTCCAAAACGGAGAAAAACTGCTATTAGAACTGTTTTGGAGTCGGTTTACTTACCGTACCACATACCTCTTCCTTTCGGGAGGCTGAAATGTTCTAGAAGGTGTCCCTTATATACTCCTCCGGGGTTATGGTTTCAATAACATTAGTTTCAAAATTTATAGGATTACCTGAGATATAATGTTTGATTCTTTGACCGTTCACCACCCTCGGATTTGTGTCTTCGAAGTTGTTGATTTTTATGGCACCGGAACGATAGACCTCCTCGATAACATAAGGACCTTCCCATTTAGAGAGGAGTTTTCCTGCAAAAAATCTTAAACGAGAGTTGTATAACAATACATAATCACCTACATTAAACTCACATTTTTGTATCCTTTTGTCATGCCATCTTTTAACTTTTTCTTTAAACAGTTTGGCATTCTCATAGGCCTGGGTTCTCCACTCATCAAGTGAGCTAATGTCAAATAGTCTCTTCTCACTGGCAAGTTTGAAATCATAATTGAGCTCTTTAATGGCCCAATATGCCTTATGTTCTAGTTCGAGAGGTAAGTGACATGCTTTTCCATAAACCATCTTATACAGAGACATACCCATAGGATTTTTATATGCAGTTCTATAGGCCCATAATGCATCATCAAGTTTCTTGGACCACTTCTTTCTAGATCTATTAACAGTATTTTGCAAAATTAATTTAAGCTCTCTATTGCTCAGTTCTACTTAACCACTAGACTGTGGGTGATATGGGGATGCAATTCTATGATTAACATCATACTTAGCAAGCATTTTACGAAAAGCACCATGAATAAAATGTGAACCACCATCAGTCATTAAGTATCTAGGGACTCCAAACCTCGGAAAAATAACTTCTTTAAGCATCTTAATAGAGGTGTTATGATCAACACTACTAATTGGAATAGCTTCTACGCACTTATTAACGTAATCAACAGCAACTAAAATATGTGTATACCCATTAGAGGAAGGAAACGGTACCATATAATCAAAGCCCCAAACATCAAATGGTTCAATAACAAGTGAATAATTCATAGGCATTTCTTGACGTCTACTAATATTACCAATTCTTTGACATTCATCACAAGACAAGACAAACTTACGGGCATCCTTGAAGAGAGTAGGCCAATAAAAACCGGATTGCAATACCTTATGTGCATTTCTATCTCCAGCATGGTGTCCTCCATAAGCCTCAGAGTGACACTCGCGTAGGATCTATTCTTGTTCATGCTCAGGTACACAACGTCTAATAACACCATCTACTCCTTCTTTATAAAGGTGTGGGTCATCCCAGAAGTAATGTCTTAAATCATAGAAAAACTTTTTCTTTTGCTGATATGTGAAACTAGGTGGTATAAATTTAGCAACAATGTAATTAGCATAATCAGCATACCATGGAGCAGTACGAGAAGCATTTATGACAGCTAATGGTTCATCAGGAAAGCTATCATCAATAGGTAGTGGGTCATCAAGAACATTCTCTAACCTAGACAAGTTGTCTACAATGGGGTTCTCAACTCCTTTTCTATCAAGAATATGCAAATCAAATTCTTGTAGTAGGAGAACCCATCTAATAAGTCTAGGTTTAGCATCTTTCTTTTCCATAAGGTATTTAATAGCAGCATGATCAGTGTGAACAGTTACTTTAGAATCAACATATAAGGTCTGAACTTATCACAAACAAATACAACTGCTAAAAATTCTTTTTCAGTAGTAGCATAATTTCTTTGGGCACTATCTAGAGTTTTACTAGCATATTGGATAACATTTAATTTCTTATCAACTCTTTGTCTTAGAACAGCACCTACAACATAATCACTAGCATCGCACATAATTTAAAAAGGTAAATTCCAATCAGGTGGCTGAACAATGGGTGCAAAAATCAAAGCTTTCTTAAGTATTTCAAATGCTTCTATACAATCATCATCAAAGACAAAAGGAACATCTTTTTGTAAGAGACTAGTCAGAGGCCTGGAATTTTTTAGAATTATTTAATGAACCTCCTATAAAAACCAGCATGACCAAGGAAACTTCTTATACCTTTAATGTCTTTAGGACGCGGCATCTTTTCAATAGCATCAACTTTAGCTTTATCAACTTCAATACCTCTTTTAGAAATTTTATGCCCCAAGACAATACCTTCATTAACCATAAAGTGGCACTTCTCCCAATTCAAGACAAGATTAGTTTCTTCACATCTCTGCAAAACTCGATCAAGGTTGCTTAAGCAATCATCAAAAGAAGTTTCATATACAGAAAAATCATCCATGAAAACCTCAACAATCTTTTCACAAAAGTCAGAGAATATAGCAGTCATACATCTTTGAAAGGTAGTAGGTGCATTACATAAACCAAAAGGCATGCGTCTATAAGCAAAGGTACCAAAAGGGCAAGTGAAAGTGGTATTTTCCTGATCCTCTTTTGACACATGTATTTGAGAGAAACCAGAATAACCATCTAGAAAGCAAAAATGTGTATGTTTAGATAATCTTTCTAGCATTTGATCAATAAAAGGTAAGGGGTGATGATCTTTTTAGTAGCTTTATTTAATTTGCAGAAATCAATTACCATTCTATAACCTGTAATAATTCTTTGTGGGATCAATTCATCTTTATCATTAGGAACAACAGTAATACCTCCCTTCTTAGGGACACAATGGACATGACTTACCACTGACTATCAGCAACGGGATAAATTATACCTCCCTCAAGAAGCTTCAGTATTTCTTTTCTTACCACTTCTTTCATTTTAGGATTTAACCGTCGTTGGTGATCAACAACCAGTTTAGAGTCTTTCTCCAATTTTATTTTGTGCTCGCATAGAGTGGGACTAATGCCCTTAAGATCATCAACAGTATATCCAATAGCAGTGCTACCTCTTGAGCACTGCGTTGGTTTTCCCTTGAAGAGGAAAGGTGATGCAGCAAAGTAGCATAAGTATTTCCCTCAGTTTTTGAGAACCAAGGTATCAATCCAGTAGGAGACCACGTGCAAGTCCCTCGTACCTACACAAACAAATAAGAAGCTCGCAACCAATGCGATAAAAGGGGTTGTCAATCCCTTCACGGTCACTTACGAGAGTAAGATCTGATAGAGATAATAATGATAAGATAAATATTTTTGGTATTTTTATGATATAGATTGAAAGTAAAGATTGCAAAATAAAATAGATTGGAAACTTATATGATGGAGAATAGACCCAGGGGCCATAGGTTTCACTAGTGGCTTCTCTCAAGATAGCATAAGTATTACGGTGGGTGAACGAATTACTGTTGAGCAATTGATAGAAAAGCGAATTATTATGAGAATATCTAGGCATGATCATGTATATAGGCATCACGTCCGTGACAAGTAGACTGACTCCTGCCTGCATCTACTACTATTACTCCACACATCGACCGCTATCCATCATGCATCTAGAGTATTAAGTTCATAAGAACAGAGTAACGCCTTAGGTAAGATGACATGATGTAGATGGATAAACTCAAGCAATATGATATAAACCCCATCTTTTTATCCTCGATGGCAACAATACAATACGTGTTGTTTCCCTTTCTATCACTGGGATCGAGCACCGCAAGATTGAACCCAAAGCTAAGCACTTCTCCCATTGCAAGAAAGATCAATCTAGTAGGCCAAACCAAACTGATAATTCGAAGAGACTTGCAAAGATAACCAATCATATAAAAGATTTCATAGAAGAATCAAATATTGTTCATAGATAGACTTGATCATAAACCCACAATTCATCGAATCTCGACAAACACACTGCAAAAAGAGTTACATCGAATAGATCTCCAAGAAGATCGAGGAGAACTTTGTATTGAGATCCAAAGAGAGAGAAGAAGCCATCTAGCTACTAGCTATGGACCCGAAGGTCTGAAGTAAACTACTCACACATCATCGGAGGGGCTATGGAGTTGATGTAGAGGCCCTCCATGATCAATGCCCCCTCCGGCGGAGCTTCGGAAAAGGCCCCAAGATGGGATCTCTTGGGTATAGAAGGTTGTGGCGGTGGAAATAGGGTTTCGTGGTGCTCCTGGATGTTTTCGGGGTATGTGAACATATATAGGAGGAAGAAGTAGGTCGGTTGAGCCACGAGGGTCCCGCGAGGGGGGGGGCGCGCCTAGGGGGTAGGCGCACCCCCCTGCCTCGTGGACTCCTCGTTGGTTGCTTGACGTCCACTCCAAGTCCTCTGGATCATGTTTGTTCCAAAAATCACGCTCCCGAAGGTTTCATTCCGTTTGGACTCCGTTTGATATTCCTTTTCTGTGAAACACTGAAATAGGCAAAAAACAGCAATTTGCACTGGGCCTTGGGTTAATAGGTTAGTCCCAAAAATAATATATAAGTGTAAAATAAAGCCCATTAACATCCAAAACAGATAATATAATAGCATGGAACAATAAAAAATTATAGATACGTTGGAGACGTATATCAGCATCCCCAAGCTTAATTCCTGCTCGTCCTCGAGTAGGTAAATGATAAAAACAGAATTTTTGATGTGGAATGCTTTCTAGCATGTTCTTCAATGTATTTTTCTCTATTGTGGCATGAATGTTCAGATCCGAAATATTCAAGATAAAAGTTTATTATTGACATAAAAATAGTAATACTCCAAGTATGCTAATCAAGAAATTATGTCTTATCAAAATACCATAGCCAAAGAAAACTTATCCATACAAAGTCATATAGTTTGGCAGTGCTTTATTTTCGTCACACAAAATGCTCCCATCATGCACAACCCCGATGACAAGCCAAGCAATTGTTTCATACTTAGCCTTTTCAAACTCTTTCAACTTTCACGCAATATATGAGCGCGAGCCATGGACATAGCACTATGGGTGGAATAGAATATGATGATTTAGGTTGTGTGAGAAGACAAAAAGGGAGAAGGTCTCACATTGACGCGGCTAATCAATGGCTATGGAGATGCCCACCGATTGATGTCAATGCAAGGAGTAGGGATTGTCATGCAACGGATGCACTAGAGCTATAAATATATGAAAGCTCATTAAAGAAACTAAGTGGGTGTGCATCCAACTCGCTTGCTCACAAAGAGCTAGGGCATTTGAGGAAGCCCATCATTGGAATATACAAGCCAAGTTCTATAATGAAAAATTCCCACTAGTATATGAAAGTGACAAAATAAGAGACTCTCTATCATGAAGATCATGGTGCTACTTTGAAGCACAAGTGTGGAAAAAGGATAGTAACATTGTCCCTTCTCTCTTTTTCTCTTTTTTTTATTTGGGCCTTATTTCTCTTTTTTATGGCCTCTTTTTTTTTGTCTGGAGTCTCATCCCGACTCGTGGGGCAATCGTAGTCTCCATCATCCTTTCCTCACATGGGACATGCTCTAATGATGATCATCACACTTTTATTTTCTTACAACTCAAGAATTACAACTCGCTTAGAACAAAATATGACTCTATGTGAATGCCTCCGGTGGTGTACCGGGATTGCGATGAATCAAGAGTGACATGTATGAAAAATTAAGCATGGTGGCTTTGCCACAAATACGATGTCAACTACATGATCATGCAAAGCAATATGACACTGATGATGCGTGTCATAATAAATGGAACGGTGGAAAGTTGCATGGCAATATATCTCGGAATGGCTATGGAAATGCCATAATAGGTAGGTACGATGGCTGTTTTGAGGAAGATATAAGGAGGCTTATGTGTGATAGAGCGTATCATATCACGGGGTTTGGATGCACCGGCGAAGTTTGCACCAACTCTCAAGGTGAGAAAGGGCAATGCACGGTACCGAAGAGGCTAGCAATGATGGAAGGGTGAGAGTGCGTATAATCCATGGACTCAACATTAGTCTTAAAGAACTCACATACTTATTGCAAAAATCTACAAGTCATCAAAACCAATCACTACGCGCATGCTCCTAGGGGGATAGATTGGTAGGAAAAGACCATCGCTCGACCCCGACCGCCACTCATAGGGAAAGTAATCAAAGAACACCCCATGCTTCAAATTTGTCACATAACATTTACCATATGTAGCGACCTGACCTCAAACGGTCAAGCCTCTGTGTTTCAGTGTCATCCCTGGATCAGTAATGTTAACACACACAGTACTCAAAGGATTTATAACAGAGTAGCAATCACACACTTATTACATCGAATGTCTCAAAAGAGAACTTATAACAATAAATATGGCTTAAGGCCATCTAATACGATAACAGCGGAAGGCTTGGAAGATAAAGTGAGTCCATCAACTCCAACGGCATAGCTGAGTGCATGACAATGACCTATCGCACCTTTACTCGTCGTCTGAAAAGTCTGCAACATAATACGTTGCAGCCTGAAAATGGGTCAACACATGGAATATGCTGGCAATATAACACAGTAGAGCAATGAACAGATAAATGCTATCACTATATGCATATATGGCTGGTGGAGGCTCTATTGTTATATGTTTTTGCGAAAAGCCAATTTTTTCCTACAACAAAGGAATAAATTTAATTTTTAACTATCATGGTAGTTGAAACATTGAGAATGGTGCCCCCATCTCAATCCCAATTAAAAGTAATTATCAACCCAACAAATTAGATTTAAGTGATGTGATACAATAGGAAAATCCAAGTACTAGATACTCAAGATGTCCATAACCGGGGACACAGCTAACCATGATTAGTTTGTACACTCTGCAGAGGTTTGCGCACTTTTCCCCACAAGACTCGATCTCCTCCGTTGGATTTCTCACACTACATGGTGTTTGAGAAACGAATGACCGAGACACGGTCTTTCAGAAGTATTAACTCTTTACTCCGGGTGGAGAGTTACACCTACTTTCCCTCTACATCTGCTAGCCCACCACTGAAAGAGGTCACACAACATACTCAACTATGCCAGAGCCCATAATGGCTTATGGCTGCATATGAAAGTTTCCAGCATGAAAAATCTCACGATCCCTTTGAGCCTGGGTGGCGGACCATAGGAGGATCACACGGTATAACCCCGGGATCTCCCGGACAACACTGGTATATCCCCAGGTGCCCAAACAAGCAATCCATCCAGATGTGTATTAAAGTTGCCACCTTAAGTTGAACCATTAATTAACAACCTCACATCTGTCATGGATCTCTCAAACCAAACCATGTCTACGAGCATAGCATAGCAATATAAGCATAACGTAGATGTAACTCCCAGGGTTTGATAGTAAAACAGGTAATAGGTTCTAACTCATCATCTACTTCCCCAAAACCCACAAGTTAAATCATACCCTAGTCATGCAATGTTTGAGGATTGGTACTAATGCATAAAACTGGGTATGAAAATAATATGATCCGCAAAACCTAGAGACTCGTAGTAGCACGCTTCGCACTCTGGGTGTTCTATCGCAAACAAACAATAGCATACATAAGCAATCAAGGAAAGATGCATGGGTAAAACTCAAATAAGAAGATCTAACTAGAAATTTCAACTTAAGAACTCCGGTTTGCAAAAAGAATTTATTCAAATGGAGCAACGAAACTCAAACTGCGAAAGAAACAAGACCCGATTACTAATCTGGACTAAAGTCAAATTTTACAGTACCAAAATCTTGTTCAAGTTGGTTAAACAGAAAGAGGGTTTCGAGACGAAGATCCAGGCGCTTGAATCGCCTGATTCTGATAAACGAGCGAAAAGATAAACTAAAACGAAAATCGGATCAGAAATCGCGATCGAAAATAATCGCGAAAAACCCTGAAAAAGAAAAACTAACAAACGGACTAACGAACGAATGTTTGTTGCCTGTGACTAACGGGTGAACGGAGTTCGTTTAAACGAATGAACAGACGAACATCTGCCAAAATAAACAAACCGACGGGAAAACCGATCTATTAAAAAACGAAACTAGGGTTTTTCGACATAAAACCGAACGGTTTTAAAAAAACCGACGGCTACCTCAAAATCCGGCGGGTCGACGGGCGGCGGCGCGGCTCCGACAGGGCAAGGCGGTGGCGGCACGGCGAGGTGGCGGCGCGGCGAGGCGGCGGCGCAGCGCGGCGGGGCGGCGGTGGCGGCGGGGTGCTAGGGTTTAGGGAGGTGCGGGCGTCGGGGTGGGCTGCGGGGCTGGCGGCCTCGGCTTAAAAAGGCCGGCCGGGCGGAGTCCCTGTCGGTTATGGCCCGGAGTCGGTTTCCTTTAAAAAAAATTCCGACGTGCAGAAAAAGAAAGAAAAGAAATACTAAACGTACTCCAAAAATCCCGAAATAAATTTTCACCGTCCTCTAAAAATATGTCGGACAAGGTGAACATTTATTTGGGCATATAATGCAATTTTGAAAAAAGCGTATTTTTCCTAATTCAAATAAAATTGCAATAAAATCCGAATGAAAAATCAAATATTGATTTTAATATATTTCCTCCCATATTTCATTTATTTTGGAGAAGTCATATTATCTCCTCTCATATATTTTTAATATGAAATATTTTCGGATAGAAAATAAAATTAAACCAAAGTGATCCTCGTTCCAATATTTGATAAAATTCAAATATGAACACGGTGAAATCCCCAACTCTCTCCGAGGGTCCTTGAGTTGCTTAGAATTTCGAGGATCGCTAAACGAAATGCCATAAGATATGATATGCATGAATGACCTATGTATAACATTCCAAATTGAAAATTTTGGGATGTTACAAACCTACCCCCCCCCTTAAGATGAATCTCGCCCTCGAGATTCGGGTTGGCTAGAAAATAGGTGCGGGTGGTCTTTGCGAAGATCATCCTCTTGTTCCCAGGTGGCTTCATCCTCGGTATGGTGGCTCCACTAAACTTTGCAAAACTTGATAACCTTGCTGCGAGTAACCCGGCTGGCAAACTCTAGGATCTTAACAGGCTTCTCTTCATATGTCAAATCATTGTCCAACTGAATCGTTTCCAATGGTACTGTATCCCTCAGAGGGATATCGGCCATCTCTGCATGGCACTTCTTCAACTGGGACACGTGAAACACATCATGTACTCCCGACAGTTCTTTGGGTAATTCCAACTTGTAGGCAACCTCTCCCATGCGTTCCAAAACACGGTACGGCCCCACAAATCTCGGGGCTAACTTTCCTTTAACTCCAAAACGCTTAACTCCTCGAAGTGGTGATACTCGCAGATACGCTCTGTCTCCGATTTCATAAACCACCTCCTTACGTTTTGAATCTGCATAACTTTTCTGTCGGGACTGGGCTACCTTTAGTCTATCTCGAATCAGCTTAACCTTCTCTTCGGACTCCTTAATCAAATCTGGTCCAAACAACTGACGGTCTCCAACTTCATCCCACATCAACGGTGTTCGGCATCTTCTTCCATATAGGGCTTTGAAAGGTGCCATCTTCAAACTGGCCTGGTAGTTGTTGTTGTATGAGAACTCCGCGTAGGGCAAATTATCATCCCAACTAGACCCGTAGTCTAGCGCACAAGCTCTCAACATGTCCTCCAGAATCTGATTGACTCTGTCTGTCTGTCCATCTGTCTGCGGGTGAAAAGCTGTACTGAACTCTAGCCTGGTACCCAAGGTCTGGTGCAGCTGGTGCCAAAACTTTGAGGTAAATTGTGTTCCTCTATCCGGTACGATGGTCCTCGGAACTCCATGCAGACATATGATCCTCTTCATATATATCTTGGCCAACTTCGCACTTGTATAGGTGGTTTTCACTAGGATAAAGTGGTCTACTTTGGTCAAGCGATCAACGACTACCCATATTGAATCATATCCTGATTTGGTCCTGGGCAATCCGGTGATGAAATCCATGCCAAGTTTATCCCACTTCCATTCGGGTATCGGCATAGGCTGTAGTAATCCTGCTGGCTCCTGATGTTCTGCCTTTACTCTCTGACATACATCACATACGGCTACATACTCGGCAATATCCTTCTTCATACCCGTCCACCAGAAACGCTCCTTCAAATCTAAATACATCTTGGTGTTTCCGGGGTGTATCGAGTATGGCAAGTCATGAGCTTCATGTAGTATCAACTTCCTGATCTCTGCATTATTGGGCACATATATACAGTCTTCAAACCACAAGGTGTCGTGCTCATCCTCACGGAAACCTTTGGCTTTCCTTCACTCATCTTCTCCTTTATCTCGGCAATCGCCTTGTCATCCTCCTGAGCTTCACGAATATTTCCTAACAATGTAGACTGAACATCCATTGCTACAACAAAACCTCTAGGAACAATCTCCAAACGTAGCTCCCTGAGATCCCCGGCTAACTCCTTTGGCATCCCTCCGCTTACGAGGGTGTTAAGATAACTCTTACGGCTCAAAGCGTCTGCTACGACATTGGCCTTTCCTGGGTGATAATGCAGCTTCATGTCATAATCCTTTATAAGCTCCAGCCATCTCCTCTGCCTAAGGTTAAGCTCCTTCTGATTGAATATGTACTTCAAACTCTTGTGATCCGTGTATACATCACAACGATTTCCAATGAGAAAGTGTCTCCAGGTCTTGAGCGCGTGCACCACAGCTGCTAACTCCAAATCATGGGTGGCATAGTTTAATTCGTGCGGTTTAAGTTGTCGTGAGGCATACGAAACAACTTTCCTGTCTTGCATCAGTACTCCTCCAAGTCCTAAGCGAGAAGCGTCGCAATACACTTGGAAATCCTTGCGTATATCCGGCGGAATCAGCACTGGGGCTGTAGTCAAATGTTTCTTCAACTCCTGGAAACTTGCTTCACATTCATTAGTCCAATGGAACTTAGTGTCCTTCTTCAACAATGTCGTCATAGGTTTTGCAATCTTAGAGAAATTCTCAATAAATCTCCGATAGTATCCTGCGAGTCCAATAAAACTGCGGATTTCTTCGACTGAGGTGGGTGCCAACCACTCCGTGACTGACTGAACCTTGCTGGAATCCACTACTATACCTTCTCCTAATATAACATGTCCAAGAAATCCAACTTCCTTCAACCAGAACTCGCATTTGCTGAACTTGGCATACAACTGATGTTCCCTGAGCTTCTCGAGAACTAGACGCAAATGCTCCTTATGTTTCTCTTCATTCTTCGAGTATACCAAAATATCATCAATGAAAACCACAACAAACTTATCTAAGAACTCAATGAACACCTTGTTCATCATAATCATGAAATAGGCAGGGGCGTTAGTCAATCCAAATGACATAACCGTATACTCATACAGCCTGTACCTTGTGGTGAACGTTGTCTTAGGTATATCCTTCTCCCGGATCTTCAATTGGTGATATCACGATCGCAGATCGATCTTCGAGAACACTTTAGCTCCTGTCAACTGGTCAAATAGATCATTGATCATCGGCAGTGGGTACTTGTTCTTGATCATCACTTCATTCAATGCCCGATAATCAACCACCATTCTTAGGGACTTATCCTTCTTCTCAACCAATGATGACCCACAAGTATAGGGGATCTATCATAGTCCTTTCGATAAGTAAGAGTGTCGAACCCATAGAGGAGCAGAAGGAAATCATAAGTGGTTTCCAGCAAGGTATTCTCTGCAAGTACTGAAATAAGTGGTAACATATAGTTTTGTGATAGGATAATTTGTAACGAGCAACAAGTAACAAAAGTAAATAAAGTGCAGCAAGGTGGCCCAATCCTTTTTGTAGCAAAGGATAAGCCTGGACAAACTCTTATATAGAGAAAAGCGCTCCCGAGGACACATGGGAATATCATCAAGCTAGTTTTCATCACGTCCGTATGATTCGCGTTCGGTACTTTGATAATTTGGTATGTGGGTGGACCGGTGCTTGGGTACTGTCCTTACTTGGACAAGCATCCCACTTATGATTAACCTCTATTGCAATCATCCGCAACTACAACAAAAGTATTAAGGTAAACCTAACCATAGCATGAAACATATGGATCCAAATCAGCCCCTTACGAAGAAACGCATAAACTAGGGTTTAAGCTTCTGTCACTCTAGCAACCCATCATCTACTTATTACTTCCCAATGCCTTCCTCTGGGCCCAAATAATAGTGAAGTGTCATGTAGTCGACGTTCACATAACACCACTAGAGGAGAGACAACATACATCTCATCAAAATATCGAACGAATACCAAATTCACATGACTACTAATAGCAAGACTTCTCCCATGTCCTCTGGAACAAACGTAACTACTCACAAAGCATAATCGTGTTCATAATCAGAGGGGTATTAATATGCATATAGGATCTGAACATATGATCTTCCACCAAATAAACCAACTAGCATCAACTACAAGGAGTAATTAACACTACCAGCAACCTACTAGCACCAATCCAGGACTTGAAGACAAGAACTGGATAGAAGAGATGAAGTAGGGTTTTGAGAGGAGATGGTGCTGATGAAGATGTTGATGGAGATTGCCCTCTCCCGATGAGAGGAGCGTTGGTGATGACGATGGCAATGATTTCCCCCTCCCGGAGGGAAGTTTCCCCGGCAGAACAGCTCCGCCAGAGCCCTAGATTGGTTCCGCCAAGGTTCCGCCTCGTGGCGGTAGAGTTTCGTCCGAGAAGATGGCTTATGGTTTTTTTCTCATCGAAAGACTTCATATAGCAGAAGATGGCAACCGGAGGGCCACCAGGGGGCCCACGAGGTAGGGGGCACGCCCAGGGGGTAGGGCGCGCCCCCCACCCTCGTGGCCTGGGTGTGGGCTCCCTGGTGAACTTCTTCCGTTGAGTATTTTTTTATATTCTGAAAACGTCTTCCGTGAAGTTTCAGGACTTTTGGAGCTGTGCAGAATAGGTCTCTAATATTTGCTCCTTTTCCAGCCTAGAATACCAGCTGCCGGCATTCTCCCTCTTTATGTAAACCTTGTAAAACAAGAGAGAATAGGCATAAGTATTGTGACATAATGTGTAACAACAGCCCATAATGCAATAAATATTAATATAAAAGAATGATGCAAAATGGATGTATCAACTCCCCTGAGCTTAGACCTCGCTTGTCCTCAAGCGAAAGCCGAAATCGAAAAATATGTCCACATGTTTAGAGATAGAGGTGTCGATAAAAATAAAATACGGACATGAGGGCATCATGATCATTCTTAGAACAGCAACTTATATAATTCTTGTCATATGATTTCTTATGCTAGAGTAATAATTCAATCACAATTTCAAGTATGAATCATAAACTTCATTGAAAACTAACAAACTATAATCTCAGTCATTGGAGCAATTGCAATTTATCATAACATAGGAAAGGGTCAGTGTATAAGAGCTTTTCAGCAAGTCCACATACTCAACTATCATATAGTCTTTCACAATTGCTGACACTCACGCAATACTTATGGGTATGGAGTTTTAATCGGACACAGAGAAAGATAGGGGCTTATAGTTTTGCCTCCCAACGTTTTACCTCAAGGGTAATGTCAACAATAATAGTTCATGAAAACTCACATCCAATTAGCCATATATACCAGGATCTTTCCAACATACTGTGCTTGCCAAAGGATAAAATGTAAAAAAAGGAAGGGTGGATATAACCATGACTCTTATGCAAGGTAGGAGATAAAAGTAAAAGATAGGCCCTTTGCAGAGGGAAGCAGAGGTTGTCATGTGCTTTTATAGTTGGATGCACATAATCTTAATGCGAAAGAACGTCACTTTATATTGCCACTTGTGATATGGACCTTTATTATGCAGTATGTCGCTTTTATTTCTTCCATATCACACGATCGTATAAAGCTTATTTTCTCCCACACTGATAAGTCATACATATTTAGAGAGCAATTTTTATTGCTTGCACCGATGACAACTTACTTGGAGGATCTTACTCAATCCATAGGTAGGTATGGTGGACTCTCATGGCAAGACTGGTTTAAGGGTATTTGGAAGCACAAGTAGTATCTCTACTTGGTGCGATGAATTTGGCTAGCATGAGGGGGAAAGGCAAGCTCAACCATGTTGGATGATCCATGACAATATAATTTATCTCATATGTAAGAAAACATAACCCATTACGTTGTCTTCCTTGTCCAACGTCAACTCTTTAGCATATCATATTTTAATGAGTGCTCACAATCATAAAAGATGTCCAAGATAGTACATTTATATGTGAAGACCTCTCTTTCTTTATTACTTCCTATTAATTGCAATGATGACCAAAACTATGTTTGTCAACTCTCAACAACTTTTATTTATCCTACTTTTTCTATGTGAGCTCACTACTCTCCATAAGATTCACATGATCTCTTTGTTTCTTTTTATTTCTTTCTCTTTTCTTTTATTCCCTTAGGATCATGGAAAAATAATCAAGCACTTGACTTAACACTAATCTTTATTATATAGCTCACTGACTCGATTACATAGAGGAATTATAAAGCAAAACTCACAACTAGATTGTACTAAGAACTTTTATTCTACTAGATCAAGATATTACCAAAAGGATCAAACTAAGAAAAATGGTAAAGATAAAAGTGATGGTGATACGATACCGGGGCACTCCCCCAAGCTTGGCAGTTGCCAAGGGGAGTGCCCATACCAGATACTCAATTCTTCTTGGTTGGTGGAGAAGGTGATGGTTTTGTTGATGGCATAGGCTTCTTCCTTAATTTGCACTTGAGGACAGAATTTTGGTCCCTTAGGTCCTCGATCTCCTGTTCCAGGCTCAGTATCTTTTTGCATAGTTCCTGCTTGTTTTCCTGCAAGAGGCGAAAAGGGATAAACCTAATCTTAGGTTTCTTTACTCTATCCGGGAGGCTTGACTTTTTGAACTCCACATGCATGTCCCCAGGTTGAGGTAGTGGGACTTCATCTTCATCTGAGCTCGTCTCCTCCTTTCCCTTGGGTTCATAGTCCTCTTCTTCTTCCGTAGTCCAACCACAATGCTCCACATCCCCATAGACCTTAGGATCTGCAAGGTAATCAGCCACATAGCTTTCTCCTTCCGAATCCTGGGACGACATGTTGCTCTATCTGCAGTAGGACAGCTCAAAACAAAGACAATAGATATTTGCGTGATACGGGAGTCAAAAACCCCCGAGAGGTTATATAATGAATTTTTACCGACCAAAATACGTAATGTGTACGAAAACGGAGTCCGGAGAGCACACGATGTGCCCACGAGGTAGGGGGCGCGCCCAGTAGGGTAGGGCGCGCCCTCCACCCTCGTGGAGGCCTCGTGTCCTTCCCGGACTGCTTCTTATTTTTCTAAATATTCCAAAACAGAGAAATATTGCCTTAAAAACTGTTTTGGAGTCGGTTACTTACCGTACCACATACCTATTCCTTTTCGGAGCCTAGAACATTCCGGAAAGTGTCCCTTATGTATTCCTCCGGGGTTACAGTTTCAATAACATTGGTTTCAACATTTATGGGGTTACCTGAGATATAATGTTTGATTCTTTGACCGTTCACCACCTTCGGATTTGTGCCTTCGAAGTTGTTGATTTTTATGGAACCGGAATGATAGACCTCCTCGATAACGTCAGGACCTTCCCATTTAGAGAGAAGTTTTCTTGCAAAAAATCTTAAACGAGAGTTGTATAGCAATACATAATCACCTACATTAAACCCATGCTTTTGTATCCTTTTATCATGCCATCTTTTAACTTTTTCTTTAAACAACTTGGCATTTTTGTAGGCTTGGGTTCTCCATTCATTGAGTGAGCTAATATATATCAAATAACCTCTTCTCACCGGCAAGTTTAAAATCATAGTTGAGCTCTTTAATAGCCCAATATGCCTTGTGTTCTAGTTCGAGAGGTAAGTGACATGCTTTTCCATAAACCATTTTATACGGAGACATACCCATAGGATTTTTATATGCAGTTCTATAGGCCCATAATGCATCATCAAGTTTCTTGGACCAATTCTTTCTAAATCTATTAACAGTATTTTGCAAAATTAATTTGAGCTCTCTATTACTCAATTGTACTTGACCACTAGACTAAGGGTGATAAGGGGATACAATTCTATGATTAACATCATATTTAGCAAGCATTTTATAGAAAGCACCATGAATAAAATGTGAACCACCATCAGTCATTAAATATCTAGGGCTCCAAATCTTGGAAAAATAACTTCATTAAGCATTTTAATAGAAGTGTTATGATCAGCACTACTAGTTGGAATAGCTTCTACCCACTTATTAATGTAATCAACAGCAACTAAAATATGTGTATATCCATTAGAGGAAGGAAAGGGTCCCATATAGTCAAAGCCCCAAACATCAAATGGTTCAATAACGAGTGAATAGTTCATAGGCATTTCTTGACGTCTACTAATATTACCAATTCTTTGACATTCATCACAACATAAGACAAACTTACGGGCATCCTTGAAGAGAGTAGGCCAATAAAAACCAGATTGCAATACCTTATGTGCAGTTCTATCTCCAGCATGGTGTCCTCCATAAGCTTCGGAGTGAGACTTGCGTAGGATTTGTTCCTGTTCATGCTCAGGCACACAACGTCTAATACCACCATCTACTCCTTCTTTATAAAGATGTGGGTCATCCCAAAAGTAATGCCTCAAATCATAGAAGAACTTTTTCTTTTGCTGGTATGTGAAACTAGGTGGTATAAACTTAGCAACAATGTAATTAGCATAATCAGCATACCATGGAGCAATATGAGAGGCATTTATGACATTTAATTGCTCATCAGGAAAGCTATCATTAATAGGTAGTGGGTCATCAAGCACATAACCTAGACAAGTTGTCTGCAATGGGGTTCTAAGCTCCCTTTCTATCAACAATATGTAAGTCAAATTCTTGTAGCAAGAGAACCCATCTAATAAGTCTAGGTTTAGCATCTTTCTTTTCCATGAGATAGTTAATAGCAGCATGATCCGTGTGAATAGTTACCTTAGAATCAACAATATAAGGTATGAACTTATCACAAGCAAATACAACTGCTAAGAATTCTTTTTCAGTAGTAGCATAATTTCTTTGGGCATTGTCTAGGGTTTTACTAACATATTGAATAATGTTTAATTTCTTATCAACTTTTTGTCCTAGAACAGCACCTACAGCATAATCACTAGCATCACACATAACTTCAAAGGGTAAATTCCAATCAGGTGGCTGAACAATAGGTGCAGAGATCAATGCTTTCTTAACTATTTCAAATGCTTCTACACAATCATCATCAAAGACAAATGGTATATATTTTTGTAATAAATTAGTTAGTGGCCGAGAAATTTTTGAGAAGTCCTTAATGAACCTCCTATAAAATCCGGCATGACCAAGGAAACTTCTTATACCATTGATGTCCTTGGGACATGGCATCTTCTCAATAGCATCAACCTTGGCTTTATCAACTTCAATACCTCTTTCGGAAACTTTATGCCCCAAGACAATACCTTCATTAACCATAAAGTGGCACTTTTCCCAATTCAAGACAAGATTAGTTTCTTCACATCTCTGCAAAACTCGATCAAGGTTGCTCAAGCAATCATCAAAAGAAGACCCATAGACGGAGAAATCGTCCATGAAAACCTCACAATTCTTTTCACAAAAGTCAGAGAATATAGCCATGATGCATCTTTGAAATGTAGCAGGTGCATTACATAAACCAAAAGGCATACGTCTATAAGCAAAGGTACCGAAAGGGCAAGTAAAAGTATTCTTTGATTGATCTTTGGCTGACACAGGTATTTGAGAGAAACCAGAGTAACCATCTAGAAAGCAAAAATGTGTATGTTTGGATAATCTTTCTAGCATTTGATCGATAAAAGGTAAGGGGTAATGATCCTTTTTAGTGGCCTTATTTAATTTGCGGAAATCAATTACCATCCTATAACCTGTAATAATTCTTTGAGGAATCAATTCATCTTTATCATTAGGAACGACAGTAATACCTCCCTTCTTAGGGACACAATGGACAGGGCTTACCCACTGAATGTCAGCAACGGGATAAATTATACCTGCCTCAAGGAGCTTTAGTATTTCTTTTCTTACCACTTCCTTCATTTTAGGATTCAGCCGCCGTTGATGATCACGAACTGGTTAAGCATCTTCTTCCAAATTTATTTTATGTTGACATAGAATGGGACTAATGCCATTAAGATCATCAAGAGTATACCCAATAGCAGCACGGTGCTTCTTCAGAGTTTTCAATAATCTCTCTTCCTCGTGCTTTGAAAGGTTAGCACTGATAATAACAGGATATATCTTTTTCTCATCAAGATAAGCATATTTAAGAGTATCAGGCAACAGTTTAAGCTCAAACATGGGATCACCCTTGGGTGGAGGAGGATCCCCTAGGATTTCAACAAGCAAATTGTGTTTCAGAATAGGTTCCTGTTTAAAGAATACTTCATCTATTTCCCTTCTTTCATTCATAAACATATCATTTTCATGGTCTAGCAAATATTGTTCTAAAGGATCACTAGGAGGTACGGCAATAGAAGCAAGACCAATAATTTCATCCTTACTAGGTAATTCTTCTTCACGGTGTTGTCTACTAAATTTAGAGAAATTAAATTCATGAGGCATATCATCTAAACCGATAGTAACAAGATTCCTCTTGCAATCTATGGTAGCATTAATAGTGTTTAAGAAGGGTCTACCAAATATAATGGGACGAAAGCTATCTTGTGGGGAACTAAGAACAAGAAAATCAGCAGGATATTTAGTTTTCCCACACAATACTTCAACATCTCTAACAATTCCCATTGGTGATATAGTATCTCTATTGGCAAGTTTAATTGTGACATCAATATCTTCTAACTCAACTGGTGCAATATCATGCATAATTTCTCTATATAGGCTAATAGGTATTGCACTAGCACTAGCACCCATATCACATAAGCCATGATAACAATGATCTTCTATTTTAATAGAAATAACAGGCATGCCTACCACAGGTCTAGGTTTATCTTTAGCACAAGGTTTAGCAATTCTAGCAGTTTCATCATAGAAATAACTAACATGCCCATCAATATTATCAGCCAAGAGATCTTTAACAATAGCAATATCAGGTTCAACTTTAATTTGCTCAGAAGGTGTATAATTTTAATATTGCTTTTACGAACCACAGTTGAAGCTTTAGCATGATCCTTTATCCTGACAGGGAAAGGTGGTTTCTCAACATAAGAAGTAGGAACAATTGGATCATTATAAGTGACAATGTTTTCTTCAACTTTAATAGGTGCAGCTACTTTTACTTCTATGGGAGGATGATATTTAAACCACTTCTCCTTGGGGAGATCAACATAAGTAGCAAAACATTCACAGAAAGAAGCTACTATCTCAGAGTCAAGTCCATATTTAGTGCTAAATTTATGGAAAACGTCGGTATCCATAAAAGATTTAACACAATCAAACCTAGGTGTCATACCTGACTCCTTACCTTTGTCGAGGTCCCAATCTTCAGAGTTGCGTTTAATTATTTCCAATAAATCCCATTTGAATTCAATAGTCTTCATCATAAAAGAGCCATCACACGAAGTATCAAGCATGGTGCGATTGCTATCAGAAAGTTGAGCATAAATTTTTTGAATAATCATTTCTCCTGAGAGCTCATGATTGGGGCATGAATATAACATTGATTTAAGCCTCCCCCAAGCTTGAGCGATGCTTTCTCCTTCGCGAGGCCAAAAATTATATATATAATTGCGATCACGATGAACAAGATGCATAGGATAAAACTTCTGATGAAATTCCAATTTCAATCGTCTGTAGTTCCATGACCCCATATGATCACATAGCCTATACCATGTCCATGCATCTCCCTTCAAAGATAAAGGGAAGACCTTCTTCTTAACAACATCTCCGGGTACACCTGCAAGCTTAAATAATCCACAAACTTCATCCACATATATTAGATGCTCATCAGGATGCTTTGTTCCATCTCCTACAAAAAGGATTAGCTAGCAGTTTTTCTATCATACCTGAAGGAATTTCAAAGCAGACATTTTCATTTTAAGTAGGTTGAGGAGCAACTCTTTGCTCTACTGGTCGGGGTGAAGATACCCCGAACAAGCCCCTCAGAGGATTACTTTTCATAGCAACAAGTGACAATACATTTCAGCACACTATATAAATTTTTCCTTACCAAATTCCACCTACCAAAGGCGCTTCACTCCCCGGCAATGGCGCCAGAAAAGAGTCGTGATGACCCACAAGTATAGGGGATCTATCGTAGTCCTTTTGATAAGAAAGATTGTCGAACCCGACGAGGAGCAGAAGGAAATGATAAGCGATTTCCAGCAAGGTATTCTCTGCAAGTACTGAAATAAGTGGTAACAGATAGTTTTGTGATAGGATAATTTGTAACGAGCAACAAGTAACAAAAGTAAATAAAGTGCAGCAAGGTGGCCCAATCCTTTTTGTAGAAAAGGACAAGCCTGGACAAACTCTTATATAGAGAAAAGCGCTCCCGAGGACACATGGGAATATCATCAAGCCAGTTTTCATCACGTTCGTATGATTCGCGTTCGATACTTTGATAATTTGGTATGTGGGTGGACCAGTGCTTGGGTACTGTCCTTGCTTGGACAAGCATCCCACTTATGATTAACCTCTATTGCAAGCATCCGCAACTACAACAAAAGTATTAAGGTAAACCTAACCATAGCATGAAACATATGGATCCAAATCAAACCCTTACGAAGCAACGCATAAACTAGGGTTTAAGCTTCTGTCACTCTAGCAACCCATCATCTACTTATTACTTCCCAATGCCTTCCTCTAGGCCCAAATAATGGTGAAGTGTCAAGTAGTCGACGTTCACATAACACCACTAGAGGAGAGACAACATACATCTCATCAAAATATCGAACGAATACCAAATTCACATGACTACTAATAGCAAGACTTCTCCCATGTCCTCAGGAACAAACGTAACTACTCACAAAGCATAATCATGTTCATAATCAGAGGGGTATTAATATGCATATAGGATCTGAACATATGATCTTCCACCAAATAAACCAACTAGCATCAACTACAAGGAGTAATTAACACTACTAGCAACCTACTAGCACCAATCCCAGACTTGAAGACAAGAATTGGATACAAGAGATGAACTAGGGTTTTGAGAGGAGATGGTGCTGATGAAGATGTTGATGGAGATTGCCCTCTCCCGATGAGAGGAGCGTTGGTGATGACGATGGCAATGATTTCCCCCTTCCGGAGGGAAGTTTCCCCGGCAGAACAGCTCCGCCAGAGCCCTAGATTGGTTCCTCCAAGGTTCCGCCTCGTGGCGGCGGAGTTTCATCCGAGAAGATGGCTTATGATCTTTTTTCTCATTGAAAGACTTCATATAGCAGATGATGGCCACCGTATGGCCACCAGGGGGCCCCCGAGGTAGGGGCGCGCCCCCCACCCTCGTGGGCAGGGTGTGGCCCCCCGGTGAACTTCTTCCGCTGAGTATTTTTTATATATTCTGAAAACGTCTTCCGTGAAGTTTCAGGACTTTTGGAGCTGTGCAGAATAGGTCTCTAATATTTGCTCCTTTTCCAGCCCAGAATCCCAGCTGCTGACATTCTCCTTCTTTATGTAAACCTTGTAAATAAGAGAGAATAGGCATAAGTATTGTGACATAATGTGTAAGAACAACCCATAATGCAATAAATATTAATATAAAATCATGATGCAAAATGGACGTATCAACCAACAACACTGGGGCTCCCCATGGGGATGAGCTCCATCGAATGTAACCTTTCTCCAATAACTCCTTAATCTGCTTCTTGATCTCTTCTAGATCATTTGCGGGCATCCGGTGTGGCCTCTTTGATATTGGCCCGGTGCCTGGCAACAACTCTATCAAAAACTCGATGTCTCGATCTGGCGGCATGCCTGGTAGCTCTTCTGGAAATACATCCGGGTAATCCTGCACTACCGGCACTTCCTCCTGGACAACTCCCTGAGAGAATTTACTTGGCTCCTCCTAGGCACATGCCTAGATACATACTTGATCCTTTTTCCCTCAGGGGTGGTGAGTAAAATTGACTTACTCGCGCAATCGATGTTCCCTCATACATCGATAGCCAATCCATTCCTAGTATCACATCCAATCCTTGTGACTCCAAAATTATCAGGTCTGAGGGGAAAACATGTCTTCCAATGGTCAATGGCATCTAAAAACATCCTTGACTTGCCATATACTCAGCTCCTGGTGAACTTACTAACATGGGTGTCCTAAGTATCTTATGGGGCAACTTATACTTATCCATGAATCCCCTTGATATGTATGAATGCGATGCACCAGTATCAAAAAGAACGAGTGCAGTAAAAGAGTTAACCAAAAACTTACCCATAACTACATCATGCTGCTCCTCAACTTCCTCCACGTTCACATGGTTCACTTGTCCCCTATCGAAAGGGTTGGGCTTCTTCCCAGCGCTTCCATTACCATTGCCGTTCTTCAATTCCAGACAATTGTTGGCGTAGTGTCCAGTCTTCCCGCACTTGAAACAAGTAACATGACTTTAATCCTTCTTGGCGGGTGTGGCTGGGTTCGAGCGGTTCTGATTGCTACTTGCTCCGTTCCCATTCCCATTCCTTGGGCCATTATGATTATGCGAACTTCCTCCATGGTGAGTGTGGCCTCCATGGTTATGGACAAGTCCTCCCGAGTTCGGGGTGAGACGGGGCTTTTGCTGTGCTCCAGAATTGTACTTCCCCTGTCCATACTTACTCTTGCAATTCTCAATCTGCTGCTGCTTCCCTTCAATCATGAGAGCTCTATCTACCAACTCCTGGTAGTTAGTGAAAGTTGCTACCATCAACTGCATGCTTAGCTCATCATTTAGTCCTTCCAGAAACTTCTCTTGCTTAGCTGCATCTGTAGTAACGTCATCTGGGGCATAACGTGCTAGCTTACTAAAGTCATCCACATACTGGTCAACGGTGCGTCCTCCTTGGCATAAGTTGCGAAACTCACGCTTCTTCATGGCCATAGCTCCTACTGATACATGGGCAGTGCGAAAGACCTGCTGAAACTGGTCCCATATAACGCTGGCTATAGGAAAAGTGGCTGTGTAATTCTCCCACCATGAGGATGCTGGTCGATCCAATTGGTGCACGGCAAAACACACCTTCTCAGCATCTATACATCCTGCAGTGGTCAACTCCCTTCCAATCCCGTGGAGCCAATCATCCGCAACTATGGGCTCGGTGCTACTAGAAAACACCGGCGGTTGCAACCTCAGAAAGCGGGCTAAGTTATCAACTGGAGGTGGTGGCGGTGGGTTGTTGTTGTTGCCTTGGTTCTGAACTAACAACTGCATCAAGGCATTCTGCTGCTGGATCAACTGAGTGAGCTCCGGTGGAAAGGTAAATTCGGGGTCACGTCTCGGAGGCATCTGAGGGTTTAGAGGGAAGAGAGTAGAATAGAATTTAGGTCTAGTGAGAAAGAACTACCCATATGCACATGAGACAAACACAATCATATCACTCAATCAATCAAGCAAGGGCATACAAACAGTCTAGAACTATCGTTAATGTGCTCGGACTATACTATTTACATGGGGAAATACTACTAATCATATGGTGGTCATCTAGAAATATAGTCTGGTGGAAGACTCCATGATATCCGCTCCAACTTCGTCTTCATAGTCATCATCACTATCGTCGGGGTCGGAGTCGGTGTCGTTGATGATGCTTTAGTCTTTAGAACGAATCTCCTTAGGTTCGTCATCTTCTCCTCATGGTGCGGGGTCTCCCATGAAAACTCCTAGCTACCTTGTTAGGTCGTCATTCTTCTCCACTAGTACAACGATTTCCTCCTCATAATCGTCGCGTGTAGCCTTGAGTTCCTCTTCTAGCTCGGTGATCCTTGTCAACGCCTTCTTCAAATCAATCATGCCTGTGCACATCTGGTTCTCCTGGCAACGAATGTGCTGGTTTAGCTCCTGGATGAATGCTGCAATGGAATTGTCCTTCCTGGTGCTGATCATCTCCCATTGCTCATCCCGGCGCCCACATATCTGGTAGATAGTATCCTTGAGATCCTTATGGTAAACTTCGCCAATGCGCCCCATGGCGATGTGGGCTGCCATGCTCTTGCCTAGACTCTAGGTGGGTGCATCAAAGGAAAACTCTATGGACTCAGTGACTGGCATGAACGTCCTTCCTGGAAATTGAACTTGGATCATCCAACGCTTCTCTTCTGGTAAAGTGGCATTGTAGGTCCCGGTGAAGCTTGGTATTCCAATGTTCAGGTATCTAGTGACTTCCTTCAAGTGTCGTCTAAAGGGGGTGTCTTTATCCGGTTGTGCAAACTTGTTCCTTGTGTCCGCCATCCTAAAGAGTAGAAAATGGAGAGGAGTCATAAATGAGTAGAGAAGAGTGACCTATGGCTGTTTCTTAGTGATTGTGTCCTACATTCAGCGTGTGCTCTGATACCATCTTGTAGCGACCTGACCTCAAACGTTCAAGCCTCTGTGTTTCAGTGTCATCCCTGTATCGGTAATGCTGACACACACAATACTCGAAGGATTTATAACAGAGTAGCAATCACACACTTATTACACTGAATGTCTCAAAAGAGAACTTATAACAATAAATATGGCTTAAGGCCATCTAATACGATAACAGCGGAAGGCTTGGAAGATAAAGTGAGTCCATCAACTCCAACGGCATAGCTGAGTGCATGACAACGACCTATCACACCTTTACTCGTCGTCTGAAAAGTGTGCAACATAATACGTTGCAGCCCGAAAATGGGTCAGCACATGGAATATGCTGGCAATATAACACAGTAGAGCAATGAACAGATAAATGCTATCACAATATGGATATATGGCTCGTGGAGGCTCTACTGTTATATGTTTTTGCGAAAAGCCAATTTTTCCCTACAACAAAGGAATACATTTAATTTTTAACTATCATGGTAGTTGAAACATTGAGAATGGTACCCCCATCTCAATCCCAATTAAAAGTAATTACCAACCCAACAAATTAGATTTAAGTGATGTGATACAATAGGAAAATCCAAGTACTAGATACTCAAGATGTCCATAATCGGGGACACGGCTAACCATGATTAGTTTGTACACTCTACAGAGGTTTGCGCACTTTTCCCCACAAGACTCGATCTCCTACGTTGGATTTCTCGCACTACATGGTGTTTGAGAAACGGATGACCGAGACACAGTCTTTCAGAAGCATTAACTCTTTACTCCGGGTGGACAGTTACACCTACTTTCCCTCTACATTTGCTAGCCCACCACTGAAAGAGGTCACACAACATACTCAACTATGCCAGAGCCATAATGGCTTGTGGCTGCACACGAAAGTTTCCAGCATGAAAAATCTCATGATCCCTTTGAGCTTGGGTGGCGGACCGTAGGAGGATCACACAGTATAACCCCGGGATCTCCTTGACAACACTGGTATATCCCCAGGTGCCCAAACAAGCAATCCACCCAGATGTGTATTAAAGTTGCCACCTTAAGTTGAACCATTAATTAACAACCTTACATCTGTCATGGATCTCTCAAACCAAACCACATCTACGAGCATAGCATAGCAATATAAGCACAACGTAGATGTAACTCCCAGGGTTTGATAGTAAAACAGGTAATAGGTTCTAACTCATCATCTACTTCACAAAAACCCACAAGTTAAATCATACCCTAGTCATGCAATGTTTGAGGATTGGTACTAATGCATAAAAACTGGGTATGAAAAGAATATGATCAATGTGTTACTTGCCTTGCTAATGATCCGCAAAACCTAGAGACTCGTAGTAGCACGCTTCGCACTCCGGGTGTTCTATCACAAAAAAACAATAGCATACATAAGCAATCAAGCAAAGATGCACGGGTAAAACTCAAATAAGAAGAAATAACCAGAAAGTTCAACTTAAGAACTCCGGTTTGCAAAAAGAATTAATTCAAACGGAGCAACGAAACTCAAACTGCGAAAGAAACAAGATCTAATTACTAATCTGGACTAAAGTCAAATTTTACAGTACCAAAATCTTGTTCAAGTTGGTTAAATGGAAAGAGGGTTTCGAGACGAAGATCCAGGCGCTTGAATCGCGTGATTCTGATAAACGAGCGAAAAGTTAAACTAAAACGAAAATCGGATTAGAAATCGCGATCGAAAATAATCGCGAAAAACCCTGGAAAAAGAAAAACTAACAAACAGACTAACGAGCGAACGTTCGCTGTCTGTGACTAACGGGTGAACGGCGTTCGTTTAAACGAATGAAACCGACGGAAAAACCGATCTATTCAAAAAAAACAAAACTAGGGTTTTTCAAAATAAAACCGAACGGTTTTAAAAAAACAACGGCTACCTCGAAATCCGGTGGGTCGACGGGCGGCGGCGTGGCTCCGGCGGGGCAAGGCGGCGGCGGCGAGGTGGTGGGGCGGCGCGGCGAGGTGGCGGCGCGGCAAAGCGGGGCGGCGGCTAGCGAGCGGCGGTGGCGGCGCGCTAGGATTTGGGGAGGCGCGCGTCGGGGTGGGCTGCGGGGCTGGCGGCCTCGGCTTAAAAAGGCCGGCCGGGCGGAGTCCCGGTCGGTTACGGCCCGGAGTCGGTTTCCTTTTTTTTAATATTCTGACATGCAAAAAAATAAAGAAAATAAATACTAAACATACTCCAAAAATCCTGAAATAAATTTTCCCCGTCCTCTAAAAAATGCCGGGCAGGGTGAACATTTATTTGGGCCTATAATGTAATTTTGAAAAATGTGTATTTTTCCTAATTCAAATAAAATTGCAATAAAATCTGAATAAAAATCAAATATTGATTTTAATATATTTCCTCCCATATTTCATTTATTTTGGAGAAGTCATATTATCTCCTCTCATATATTTTTAATATGAAATATTTTTGGAGAGAAAATAAAATCAAACCAAAGTGATCCTCGTTCCAATATTTGATAAAATTCAAATATGAACACGGTGAAATCCCCAACTCTCTCCGAGGGTCCTTAAGTTGCTTAGAATTTCGAGGATCGCGAAACGAAATGCCATAAAATATGATATGCATGAATGACCTATGTATAACATTCCAAATTGAAAATTTTGGGATGTTACACCATACGTGCATGCTACGGGACTTGCCAACTTCAACACAAGTATTCATTAATTTCACAATTACTCAACTAGCATGCCTCTAATACTACCACCTTTATATCTCAAAACAATCTATCAAGCATCCAACTTCTCTTAGCATTTAAATTTTATAATCAAAGTGAATTACCATGTTGTTCTAAAGGACTCTCAAAATGATGTAAGTGAGGCATGAGAGATCAATTATTTCTATAAAATAAAATCATCGCTGTGCTCTAAAAGATATAAGTGAAGCACATAGAGTATTCTAATAAATTCCAATTCAAGCAAGGATGATTGCGGTACACTAAAAAGCAAAGACTCAAATCATATAAGACGCTCCAAGCAAAACACATATCATGTGGCGAATAAAAATATAGCTCCAAGACGAAGACGAAAGAGGGGATGCCTTCCGGGGCATCCCCAAGCTTAGGCTTTTGGTTGTCCTTGAATTTTACCTTGGGGTGCCTTGGGCATCCCCAATCTTAGGCTCTTGCCACTCCTTGTTCCATAATCCATCAAATCTTTACCCAAAACTTGAAAACTTCACAACACAAAACTTAAAAGAAAATCTTCGTGAGCTCCATTAGTAAAAGAAAACAAACCACCACTTTAAGGTACTGTAATGAACCCATTATTTAATTATATTTGTGTTAAACCTACTGTATTCCAACTTTTCTATGGCCTATAAACTCTATTACTATCTGTAGATTCATCAAAATAAGCAAACAACACACGAAAAACAGAATCTGTCAAAAACAGAACAATCTGTAGTAATCTGTAGGTTTCGAATAATTCTGGAACCCCAAAAATTCTAAAATAAATTGCTGGACGTGAGTAATTTATCTATTAATCATCTGAAAAAAGAATTAACTAAATAGCACTCTCCAATAAAAAATGACAGCAAATCTCGTGAGCGCTAAAGTTTCTGCTTTTTACAGCAAGATCGCAAAGACTTTCCCCAAGTCTTCCCAAAGGTTCTATTTGGCACAAACACTAATTTAAAGCATAAAACCACATCTAAACAAAGGATAGATAAATTATTTATTACTAAACAGAATCAAAAAGCAATAAACAAAAATAAAATTGGGTTGCCTCCCAACAAGCGCTATCGTTTAACGCCCCTAACTAGGCATAAAAGCAAGGATAGATCTAAGTATTATCATCTTTGGTATGCAATCCATAAGTGGCTCTCATAATAGATTCATAAGGTAATTTTTTTAGGAAAGTGTTCCATGCCCTTCCTTAACGGAAATTGGAATCTAATATTCCCTTCCTTCATATCAATAGTTGCACCAATCGTTCTAAGGAAAGGTCTACCAAAAATAATAGGACATGTAGGATTGCAATCTATATCAAGAACAATGAAATCTACGGGCACATAATTCCTATTTGCAACAATAAGAACATCATTAATTCTTCCCATGGGTTTCTTAATGGTGGAATCCGCAAGATGCAAGTTTAAAGAACAATCATCAAATTCACGGAAACCTAGCAAATCACATAAACTTTTAGGAATCGTGGAAACACTAGCACCCAAATCACATAAAGCAAAGCATTCATGATCTTTAATCTTAATTTTAATAGTAGGTTCCCACTCATCATGAAGTTTCCTAGGGATAGAAACTTCCAATTCAAGCTTTTCTTCATAAGATTGCATTAAAGCATCAACGATATGTTTAGTGAAAGTTTTATTTTGACAATAAGCATGCGGAAAATTTAGCACGGATTGCAACAAGGAAATACAATCTATTAAATAACAATTATCATAATTAAATTCCTTGAAATCTAAGATAGTGGGTTCATTGCTATTTAAATTTTTGACCTCTCCAATCCCACTTTTATCAATTTTTTGCATCAAGATCTAAAAACTCTGAATCATTGGGCCGCCTTCTAACTAAAGTTGATTCATCTCCAGTCCCATCATTATCAAGATTCATATTGCAAAACAAATATTTAATAGGGGACACATTAATCATTTTTAGATCTTCATATTTATTATCATGGAAACTAGAAGAACATGCTTTCACAAAGCAATCCTTTTTAGCACGCATCCTAGCGGTTCTTTATTTGCACTCATCAATGAAAATTCTCATAGCTTTAAGAGACTCATTGATATCATGCTTAGGTGGAATAGATCTAAGTTTCAAAGAATCAACATCAAGAGAAATTCTATCCACGTTCCGAGCCAACTCATCAATCTTAGACAATTTTTCTTCAATCAAAGCATTGAAACTTTTTTGCGAACTAATAAATTATTTAATATCAGATTCAAAATCAGAGGGCATCTTATAATAATTTCCATAATAATTGTTGTAGGAATTACCATAATTATTAGAGGAATTACTAGGAAACGACCTAGGATTAAAATTACCTCTATACGCGTTATTACCAAAATTGTTCCTACCAACAAAATTCACATCCATAGATTCATTATTATTCTCAATCAAAATAGACAAAGGCATATCATTAGGATCAGAAGAAACACTTTTATTAGCAAACAATTTCATAAGTTCATCCATATTTCCACTCAAAACATTGATTTCTTCTATAGCATGCACCTTTTTATTAGTAGATCTTTCAGTATGCCATTGAGAATAATTAACCATAATATTATCTAGGAGTTTAGTAGCTTCTCCTAAAGTGATTTCCATAAAAGTGCCTCCCGTGGCCGAATCTAAAAGACTTCTAGAAGCAAAATTCAATCCGGCATAATTTTTTTGTATAATCATCCAAAGATTTAAACGATGTGTAGGGCAATTACGTATCATTAATTTCATCATCTCCCAAGCTTGTGCAACATGTTCATGATCAAGTTGCTTAAAATTCATAATATCATTTCTAAGAGTGATGTTCTTAGCGGGAGGAAAATACTTAGAGATAAAAGGATCTTTGCACTTATTCCATGAATCAATACTATTTTTAGGCAAAGACGAAAACAAAGTTTTAGCACGATCTCTAAGAGAAAACGAGAATAGCTTCAGTTTAACAATATCATTATCCACATCTTTCTTCTTTTGCATATCACACAAATCAACAAAGTTGTTTAGATGGGTAGTAGCATCTTCACTAGGAAGGCCGGAAAACGGATCTTTCATGACAAGATTCAGCAAAGCAGCATTAATTTCACAAGATTCAACATCGGTAAGAGGAGCAATCGGAGTGCTAATAAAATCATTATTATTGGTATTGGAAAAGTCACATAATTTAGTATTATCTTGAGCCATCATGACGAGCAAGCAATCCAACACACAAGCAAACAAGAAACAAGCAAAAGAGGCAAACTAGAAAGAGAAGGGGAACGGAAAAATAGGGCGAATAAAACGGCAAGGGTGAAGTGGGAGAGGAAAATGAAAGGCAAATGGCAAATAATGTAATGCGAGGGATAAGAGTTTTTGATGGGTACTTGGTATGTCTTGACTTGTGCATAGACTCCCCAGCAACGGCGCCAGAAATCCTTCTTGGTACCTCTTGAGCACTGCGTTGGTTTTCCCTTGAAGAGGAAAGGGTGACGCAGCAAAGTAGCGTAAGTATTTCCCCCGGTTTTTGAGAACCAAGGTATCAATCTAGTAGGAGGTCACATGCAAGTCCCTCGTACCTAAACAAACAAATAAGAACCTCGCAACCAACGCGATAAATGGGTTGTCAATCCCTTCACGGTCACTTACGAGAGTGAGATCTGATAGAGACAATATGATAAGATAAATATTTTTGGTATTTTTATGATATAGATTGAAAGTAAAGATTGCAAAATAAAATAGATTGGAAACTTATAAGATGGAGAATAGATCCGGGGGCCATAGGTTTCACTAGTGGCTTCTCTCAAGATAGCATAAGTATTACGGTGGGTGAACAAATTACTATCAAGCAATTGATAGAAAAGCGAGAAAATATGAGAATAACTAGGCATGATCATGTATATAGGCATCACGTCCGTGACAAGTAGACCGACTCCTGCATGCATCTACTACTATTACTCCACACATCGACCGCTATCCAGCATGCATCTAGAGTATTAAGTTCATAAGAACAGAGCAATGCCTTAGGTAAGATGACATGATGTAGAGGGGTAAACTCAAGCAATATGATATAAGCCCCATCTTTTTATCCTCGATGGCAACAATACAATACGTGTCGTTTCCCTTTCTGTCATTGGGATCGAGCACCGCAAGATTGAACCCAAAGCTAAGCACTTCTCCCGTTGCAAGAAAGATCAATCTAGTAGGCCAAACCAAACTGATAATTCGAAGAGACTTGCAAAGATAGCCAATCATATAAAAGATTTTAGAGAAGAATCAAATATTGTTCATAGATAGACTTGATCATAAACGCACAATTCATCGGATCTCGACAAACACACCGCAAAAAGAGTTACATCGAATAGATCTCCAAGAAGATCGAGGAGAACTTTGTATTGAGATCCAAAGAGAGAGAAGAAGCCATCTAGCTACTAGCTATGGACCCGAAGGTCTGAAGTAAACTACTCACACATCATCGGAGGGGCCATGGAGTTGATGTAGAGGCCCTCCATGTTCAATGCCCCCTCCGGTGAAGCTCCGAAAAAGGCCCCAAGATGGGATCTCTTGGGTACAGAAGGTTGCGGCGGTGGAAATAGGGTTTCGTGGTGCTTATGGATGTTTTCGAGGTATGTGAACATATATAGGAGGAAGAAGTAGGTCGGTTGAGCCACGAGGGGCCCACGAGGGGGGAGGGTGCGCCTAGGGGGGTAGGCGCGCCCCCTGCCTCATGGACTCCTCGTTGGTTGCTTGACGTCCACTCCAAGTCCTCTGGATCACGTTTGTTCCAAAATCACGCTCCCGAAGGTTTCATTCTGTTTGGACTCCGTTTGATATTCCTTGTCTGCTAAACACTGAAATAGGAAAAAAAACAACAATTTGCGCTGGGCCTTGGGTTAATAGGTTAGTCCCAAAAATAATATAAAAGTGTAAAATAAAACCCATTAACATCCAAAATAGATAATATAATAGCATGGAACAATCAAAACTTATAGATACGTTGGAGACGTATCAAGCAGCACGGTGCTTCTTCAGAGTTTTCAATAATTTCTCTTCTTCCTATTCTGAAAGGTTAGCACTAATAATAATAGGATATGCCTTCTTTTCATCAAGATAAGCATATTTAAGAGTATCAGACAATGGTCTAAGCTTAAACATGGGATCACCTTCGGGTGGAGGAGGATCCCCTAGAATTTTGACAGGCAAGTTGTGTTTCAAAATAGGTCCATGTTTAAAGAATACTTCATCTATTTCCCTTCTTTCATTCATAAACATATCATTTTCATGGTCTAGCAAATATTGTTCTAAAGGATCATTAGGAGGCACGACAATGGAAGCAAGGCCAATAATTTCATTTTTACTAGGCAATTCTTTATCATGGGGTTGTCTACGAAATTTAGAAAAATTAAAATCATGAGACATATCCCCTAAACCAACAGAAACAATATACTTTTTGCAATATATCTTAGCATTAACAGTATTCAAGAAGGGTCTACCAAATATAATGGGACAAAAGTCATCTTGTGGGGAACCAAGAACAAGAAAATCAGCAGGATATTTAACTTTCCCACACAAGACTTCAACATCTCTAACAATCCCAATCGGTGAAATAGTATCTCTATCGGCAAGCTTAATTGTAACATCAATACCTTCTATCTCAGCAGGTGCAATATCATGCATAATTTCTTCATATAAAGAATGAGGTATTGCACTCGCGCTAGCACCCATATCACATAAGCCATGATAGCAATGATCTCCTATTTTAACAGAAATAACAGGCATGCCTACAGCAGGTCTATGTTTATTTTTAGTATCAGGTCTAGCAATTCTAGCAGCTTCATCACAAAAGTAAATAACACGCCCATCAATATTATCAGACAAGAGATCTTTAACCATAGCAATACTTGGTTCAACTTTAATTTGCTCAGAGGGTGTAGGTGTTCTAGTATTACTCTTACGAACCACAGTTGAAGCTTTAGCATGATCCTTCATTCTATCAGGGAAAGGTGGTTTCTCAATATAAGTGGTAGGAACAATATGATCAACATTATAAGTGATAGTATTTTCTTCAACTTTAATAGGTTCAACTATTTTTACTTCAATGGGAGGATGATATTTAAGCCACTTCTCCTTAAGGAGATCAACACGAGTAGCAAAGGATTCAGAAAAAGAAGCTACTATCTCATAGTCAAGTCCATATTTAGTGCTAAATTCACGAAAAGCATCGGTATCCATAAAAGATTTAACACAATCAAATTTAGGTGTTCTACCCGACTCCTTACCTTCGTCGAGTTCCCAATCTTCAGAGTTGCATTTAATTCTTTCCAATAAATCCCATGTGAATTCAATAGTCTTCATCGTAAAAGAACCATTACAAGAAGTGTCGAGCATGGAGCGATTATTGAGAGAAAGCCGAGCTTAAATTTTTTGAATAATAATTTCTCTCGAGAGCTCATGATTGGGGCATGAATGTAACATTGACTTAAGCCTTCCCCAAGCTTGAGCGATGCTTTCTCCTTCACGAGGCCAAAAATTATATATATAATTACGATCACGATGAACCAGATGCATAGGATAAAACTTCTGATGAAATTTCAATTTCAATCGTTTGTAGTTCCATGATCCCATATCATCACATAGCCTAAACCATGTCAATGCCTTTCCCTTCAAAGATAAAGGGAAGACCTTCTTCTTGATAACATCCTCGGGCATACCTGCAAGCTTAAATAGTCCACAAACTTCATCCACACAGATTAGGTGCAAATCGGGATGCAATGTTTCATCTCCTGTAAAAGGATTAGTTAGCAGTTTCTCTATCATACCCCAAGGAATTTCAAAGTAACATTTTCAGTAGGTTCAGTAGGTTGAGGAGCAACTCTTTGCTCTATTGATCGGGGTGAAGATACCCCGAACAAGCCTCTCAAAGGATTACTTTCCATAGTAACAAGTGACAGTAAATTTCAGCACACTATATACATTTTTCCTTATCAAATTCCACCTACCAAAGGCGCTTCACTCCCCGGCAACGGCGCCAGAAAAGAGTCTTGATGACCTGCAAGTATAGGGGGTCTATAGTAGTCCTTTAGATAAGTAAGAGTGTCGAACCCAACGAGGAGCAGAAGGAAATGATAAGCAGTTTTCAGTAAGGTATTCTCTACAAGCACTGAAATTATCGGTAACAGATAGTTTTGTGAAAAGGTTATTTATAACGGGTAACAAGTAATAAAAGTAAATAATGTGCAACAAGATGGCCCAATCCTTTTTGTAGCAAAGGACAAGCCTGGACAAACTCTTATGTAAAGGAAAGCGCTCCCGAGGACACATGGGAATTATCGCCAAGCTAGTTTTCATCACGTTCATATGATTCGAGTTCGGTACTTTGATAATTTGATATGTGGGTGGACCGGTGCTTGGGTACTGCCCTTCCTTGGACAAGTATCCCACTTATGATTAACCCCTCTTACAAGCATCCACAACTACAAAAGAAGTATTAAGGTAAACCTAACCATAGCATGAAACATATGGATTCAAATCAGCCCTTTACGAAGCAACGCACAAACTAGGGTTTAAGCTTCTGTCACTCTAGCAACCCATCATCTACTTATTACTTCCCAATGCCTTACCCTAGGCCCAAACAATGGTGAAGTGTCATGTAGTCAACGTTCACATGTCAGCACTAGAGGAAAGACAAAATACATCTCATCAAAATATCGAACGAATACCAAATTCACATGACTACTTATAGCAAGACTTCTCCCATGTCCTCATGAACAAACATAACTACCCACAAATCATATTCATGTTCATAATCAGAGGGGTATTAATATGCATAAAGGATCTGAACATATGATCTTCCACCAAGTAAACCAACTAGCATCAACTACAAGGAGTAATCAACACTACTAGCAACCCACACGCACCAATCTGAGGTTTTGAGACAAAGATTGGATACAAGAGATGAACTAGGGTTTGAGATAAGATGGTGCTGGTGAAGATGTTGATGGAGATTGACCCCTTCCCGATGAGAGGATCGATGGTGATGATTTCGCCCTCCTGGAGGGATGTTCCCTGGCAGAACAGCTCCGCCGGAGCCCTAGATTGGTTCCGCTAAGGTTCCGCCTCGTGACGGCGGAGTTTCGTCCTGAAAGCTTGCTTATGATTTTTTCCAGGGCGAAAGACTTCATATAGCCAAAGATGGGCACCGGAGGCCTGCCAGGGGGAGCAATGAGGCAGGGGGCGCGCCCCCACCCTCGTGGATGGTGGGTGGCCCCCCTCCGGTGCTTTCTTCGTCCAATATTTTTTATATATTCCAAAACTGACTTTTGTGGAGTTTCGAGACTTTTGGAGTTGTGCAGAATAGGTTTCTAATATTTGCTCCTTTTCTAGTCTAGAATTCCGGCTGTCGGCATTCTCCCTCTTCGTGCAAACCTTGTAAAATAAGATAGAATATGCGTAAGTATTGTGACATAATGTGTAATAACAACCCATAATGCAATAAATATCGATATAAAAGCATGGTGCAAAATGGACGTATCAGAGAACTCTGCCAATCACTATCTTATCTGAAAGATTAACTCCCACTTGATTCAAGCGATTGTAGTACCCAGACATTCTGAGCACATGCTCACTAGCTGAGCTATTCTTCTCCATCTTGTAGGCAAAGTACTTGTCAGAGGTCTCATACCTCTTAACACGGGTATGAGTTTAAAATATCATTTTCAGCTCTTGAAACATCTCATATGCTCCATGACGTTCAAAATATTTTTGAAGTCCCGGTTCTAAACCGTAAAGCATGGTGCACTAAACTATCAAGTAGTCATCATATCGAGCTTGTCAAACGTTCATAACGTCTGCATCTGCTCCTGCGATAGGTATGTCACCTAGCGGTGCATCAAGGACATAATTCTTCTGTGCAACAATGAGTATAATCCTCAGATCACAGACCCAGTCCGTACCATTGATACTATCATCTTTCAACATAGTTTTTCTCTAGGAACATATCAAAAATAAAACAGAAGAGCTATACGCGAGCTATTGATCTACAACATAAAAATGCAAATACTATCAGGAGTAAGTTCATGATAAATTAAGTTCAGTTAATCATAATACTTAAAAACTCCCAGTTAGATAGACATCCATCGAGTCATCTAAATGATCACGTGAGACACATATTTATTTCTGGTGGAGGCACGGAATTGCTTCTGCAGACCGTGCCTCTCAAAAAAGAAAAAAATGCATTTTTTCTTCTTCCACGAGAGACACAAATTTACTTCTGGCACAGATTTTCTTACACGAGAGGCACAACCCTTGCTCTCACAAAAAAACATGTTTTCTCCTACCATGAGATGCACGAATCTGCTTACGCGTAGGCACAGTCGTGCCTCTTGCAGAAATGTAAAAAAAGACGTTTTTTCCTGCCATGAGAGACACAAATTTGCTTCCTCGAGGCATGACCATGCCTCTTGGAAAAAAATGTATTTTTTTCCTTTCGCAATAGACATGGATTTACTTCCCATGAAGACATGGATTTGCTTTAGTGAAAGGCATAGATTTACTTCTGGTGGAGGCAAGGATTTGCTTCCGTGGATCTTGCCTCTCGAAAAAGAAAAAATGCATTTTTTCTTCTTCCACGAGAGACATAAATTTACTTATGGCACAGATTTTCTTACACGAGAGGCACAACCCTTCCTCTCATAAAAGAAAAAAAAACATGTTTTTTCCTACCATGAGATGCACGAATTTGCTTACGCGTAGGCACAGTCGTGCCTCTCGTAGAAAGGTAAAAAAGGCGTTTTTTCCTGCCATGAGAGACACAAATTTGCTTCTGCGAGGCATGACCATGCCTCTTGGAAAAAAAACCGTATTTTTTTCCTTTCGCAATAGACATGGATTTACTTCTCGTGGAGACGTGAATTTGCTTTCGTGAGTGGCACGGTCATGTCTCTCGGAAAGAGAAACATGTCTTCCCTATTTGGGTTTTTTCCTTTGTTATTTTGCGAAAAATAAAGTTCGTCAAAACCTATCAACGTGATTCGTGCTATATTTGGTATGATATTAATTACACGCTAAACATGTTGTGCGCTCGTCGTTGGAGCAGTTTAGTCGGTGGATCGACCTGATTTAATGGACGAGATTAGTAGGATCTGCCTTTTAAAGTATTTTTATATTAGTACAGATATAGATGCATTTTCTGAATAAAGCCCTCTAAATTGCACACGAAAAAAGGTAAAACAGAAGAAGAAGAGGACAACCGATATCGGGTCTGCTGGTCTGGTCACTGGGCTGGGCTTCAGCCTACTGTTTGTAACTGGGCTTCATACTCGACCCCGCGACCACAGATTGGCCCATTCGAAGCCCGATAGGGTTTTGCTTCTAGGTCTCGATGCTCCTATATAAATGACCGCTTCTCCCAACCTTCCCATCCCCTCGCTCTCGCCGCCGCCGCTGCCTTCTCTCCCGCGCCGCCGCAGCCATGGTTCGTTCTCTCTCCCCCTCTCACGCCCGTTTGCCCAGCGTCTATGTTCCTTTGTTTTGCTCTGACTCCGTGTGTTTCGTTTCTCGTTCTTGGTTTCCAGGTGAAGTACTCGACGGATCCCGCCAATCCCACCAAGTGTAAGTTCCCCTGCTCGAGGAGACGGATGGATTTGTTTTCGCCGTGTCGTATGATGATTTCCGCAGATCTGCTGATTACTCATGTGTGCATTTTCCCTTGATTCTTGCAGCCGCCAAGGCCATGGGCCGGGACCTGCGTGTTCATTTCAAGGTGAGCTCCCGAGTCTAATCCCGATAACGCTTTTCAACGGATCTTTCACTGAATGGCTTGTCAACTTAAGTTTGGAAGCCTATCGTTAGAAGGATTAGCTGGTCTCGATGTGTGGTGTGCATTTATCTTTGATAAGGCTGGTAGTTATAGTTTAGTTCGAATAGTATACTAACCGATTTGGCTGCAGCCACAAATTCCCATAATCCCATTGTTTGGCATGTGATGAACCAGCTAGTGATTTAGTGCATTAGTTCCTCTATGTACCACCTGAGACAGTTTTAAGTGACAAGTCTCGTAAGCAGGGTGTGGTTTATAAGTTATACAGTATCCTCTAGACTCAGGAAAATGCAATCCTCTGAAACTTGAAAACAAGTGCAGCTTCTGTGGCAGTTCGCATTTTCATTTGCATCCTAAAGAAAAAAAGCAGGATGCTTTGCTTTCTATAAGCAGTGTCCCCGTAATCTCTAGGAATATTATTTTCATTGTTTTTGGGTGAACCAGTGGACACAGTACTTTGTGTTCTATGTCTATTGGTTCAGTAAATGATGGCACATTTTATGTCAATTATATGCACTTCACCGTTAAATGTTGGGTTTGTTGTTCAATATGCCACAACAAATGCCTACTCTCACCAAGCTATGGATACAGTTCACTCCTTGTTGTTAGTTAGCTATTGTTCTTGATCTTCTTTTGCTATCACCCTAAAGTAAAAAAGCAGGATGCTTTGCTCTCTATAAGCAGTGTCCCCGTAAACTTTAGGAAGATCACATTGTCATTGTTATTGGGTGAACCGATGGACACAGTACTTTGTGTTTTATGTCTATTGGTTCAGTAAACGAAGACACATTCCTTGGTAATGTCAATTTTTTGTGGTTGACTGGTAACCTCACTATTTTGAGGTAATGAGTTACCTGCTATGTCTGGAGCTGCTTCTTTTGTTGTGACCCTAAAGAAAAAAAAGCAGGATGCTTTGCTCTTTATAAGCAGTGTCCCCATAAGCTTTAGGAACATTATGATCATTGTTCTTGGGTGAACCATTGGACACAGTACTATGTGTTTTATGTCTTTTGGTTCAATAAACGATGACACATTTTGTTATTCAGACTTTTATTGATCTGTGTTCCAATGTCTGATTGCTGATTTTTTGTGTTCTTGCCCATACAATGCATGGTGTCCTTGTTAGTTAAGTTGAGCTTGCAGTTATACTTGGCTCTTTTTTTGAACCTTAAATGATAGAACTCTGTCTGTTCATATTGATGTTTGGTGTATTATCTGATCTGCCTAACTGTTGTTGTAAAGCTACCAGTGTTGATTTCCTGACCTGGATGTTTGAAATTGCAGAACACTAGGGAAACAGCGCTTGCCCTGAGGAAGATGTCGCTCAACAAGGCCAAGAGGTACCTTGAGGATGTGTTGGCACACAAGCAAGCCATCCCCTTCCGGAGGTACTGCCGTGGTGTTGGACGCACAGCCCAGGTGAAGAACCGTCAGCCCAATGGTCAGGGACGCTGGCCTGCCAAGTCTGCTAAGTTCGTTCTGGATCTTCTAAAGAACGCTGAGAGCAATGCTGAGGTCCGTTATCTTACCATGACTGCCTTAGTTTATGTGTCCATGATAACTTGTCAGCTTTTTATAACTCCAGTATCTGCTCTACAGGTGAAAGGTCTTGATGTTGATGCTCTCTACATTTCACACATCCAAGTGAACCAGGCCCAGAAGCAGCGGCGCCGGACCTACCGTGCCCATGGACGCATCAACCGTAAGTTTGTTGAAACACCTGCTTCATCTTAGTAGTAATGTTTCAGGCAATCTTTGAAAATTGCTCATGGCTCCCTCTATCTTGTTGCAGCCTACATGTCCAACCCATGCCACATTGAGCTGATCTTGTCGGAGAAGGAAGAGCCGGTGAAGAAGGAGGTGCGTATTCTTTCCATTTATCCTTGCTCAGCTGCTCATGCTATGCGATGCTCTTGTTGTATATGCTGTTTTGAGCTCTCCTAATAGGTGTTTTGATCTTTATTCGCGCAGGCTGAGTCCCAGATCGCCAGGAAGGCCTAGAGAAGGAAGCTCTACATAACCTATCCGCCTATTCGTTAGAGCAGTTTGTAGCATCTGGTTTGGCTGAGTGGAAATTTTTGGCCTGTTATCTGTGTCGTCTAAATACTGCTAGCTCATACTTTGTGAAACCCATGATCGTCTCATGTACTGGATTCAATATTGTTGTGTTTTGGAATATTTTTCATCGTATGAGTTTTTCCTGTTTGATCCCTCAAATGATCCCTACGTTATGCTATCCTGCATCATTGTATAACTTAGTTGAGGGAACGCATAAATTGCTTATAAAAAATCGCCCAAACCATGATTTTAAATGACCTTTGCGGTGTCCTCGACGAACAAAACAGATTCTTACGAACCGTGCTGTGTATTTAAGGCCTCTTTGTTTGTAGGATTTTTGTAGGAATTCCTATGATTTTTGTAGGAATTCCTATGTCGTCTCACTTTCTATGATTTTTCTATTCCTATAAAATTTTTATTCTATGAATCAAAGAAGACCTAAACCTTTGTAGTTCTTGTCCGCTGTTCAAGTCGTCTCCATAGATGTCTTAGTCGAGTGACTCCCTCGTTCCAACAGCCAGGCTGCTGCAAGCCAACAACGAGGGCTTTATATGGACCAGAAGATCTGTTTGTCTATGCAGGACCTCGATGGCGCCCAAGCTACGGTGCTGCACGGCGTGGTCATAAACAACAGCCATTATTGCAATCTGATCTTGAAAGGCCGGCCACTTCCTCGGCGGTGCTGTGAGACAGATCTTGGAAGTCCAGCCACTTCCTCGACCTGCTATGAAACTGCTCACCGACATGTTGCGAGGGCGGGTAATAGGATGTACGTAGGCGACATCCTGACATGGTGCTGTGAGTCGCGCAGGCACCATCATGCTGCGAACGGGTGTTTGCGGATGGAACTGCGGGTGTTACGGGAGGGAAGGCGTGGATGTGGATCGGGACGAGCAACGGCTGTGATGATGTGCATTTGACAGTTTGAGACGGATGACGGCGAGCTATCATCCGCCTTCCTTTTTTTTTCTGTTATGAAACTTACAACATGCATCCTCGGGAACTACATTGTCGATGAAATTACTACATTGCGGCCATGGCCAAATGTATCTGACGCCCCCTTGCGCGTGATGATAAACCCATAATAGGCATCTACCGTCTAAGCTAACTTGAGATTGAGTGGATGACTTTGCCATGCTTAACATAGATGCTCCAGTAGGAGCCAGTCTTAGAATAAAGAGAGATTGCAATGAAAACATGTGAGGAGTCAGTCTTATAATAAAGAGAGATTGCAATGAAAACATGTGAGCTAAAATTACATTTATGCCTATAGATCACCTAGCGATGACTACAAGTACTGGAGTGAGCTGAAGGCATGCCACCTTCATCGCCCGCCCCTAACCGGAGCCGGGCCAAACTTGTTGCTGTAGAAAATAAAAAAAGCCGTCGTGTTAAGGCCCTAGAGGACCATTGCACGAGAAATAGCAACCATCGTCGATGGAGAGAATAATAGATCGAAAGGATTCAACATGCAAACACATGAACGAAGGCGAGGAAAGAGTGGATCCAAATAGATCCACTAAAGACCAACACTCCACTGAAGACCAACACTGAGCAAATCCTGTGAGATCCGCCGGAGACACACCTCCACACGCTCTTGGATGACTCTAGACGCA
This sequence comes from Triticum aestivum, assembly GCF_018294505.1. Lineage (NCBI taxonomy): Eukaryota > Viridiplantae > Streptophyta > Magnoliopsida > Poales > Poaceae > Triticum > Triticum aestivum. Next base: position 363,599,267 of record NC_057806.1, on the reverse strand, counting down.
TCATCAGAACGGAGGCTAGGCAGGGTGAACCTTATTCCATTTTCAGGAAGCTGCCCCCTGCCTCGTCTTCATGAGCAGGGCATAGATTCTAAGAGCATCTAGAACCGAGCGCCCCAAACCCTCCTCAAATGCCAGGGCGGCCCGCCCGGTCACTGACCGGTCATGATTTTTCGACCCAGACGGACACCTTAAACGCCCGGGCTGACTGACACACCTCATATTCAACCCAAAAATGGGGCGGATATGGGGGCCCCGGGCGCGTCTGCCACGTCGGACCCGGCCCAAGCAGGCCCACCCAACCCCACATATATTCGTCCCCATCCGCTCGCCGGATCAAACCCTAGCCACTTCACACTTCTCTCCCTCCACTCCCTTCGACATGGCAAGCAGCGGGTCTGACTCCGACCTGTCCGAATCCGTGAACTGGGGTGTCATCTCGTGTGGGTTGGAGGAGGCAATGGCGGTCCGCATTGCACTCCGTCGCTCCAGGGAGGACAGCGCCCGGCCGACGGACGGATTTGTCTGGCATGACTCCATTGAGTAGGATCAACGGGCGCTCTGGTCCTCTGGGGCTGGATCATCGCGGTCCCGATAGCCGGAAAATCTCTTCTTCCCCATCACCGGTTGGGCAGACTATGAGTCCCACCCAGAATGGGAAGCCCGCCATGGGAAGGAGAGGATAAGGGACGTCGAGGACCATATCGCGGCGTAAATGGCGGAGACGGCTGATGCGGCGGCGCGGGCTGTCGCAGAGGAGGGAGCCATCCGCGCCCGCATTATGAAGAAATGACAGCGGAGGAACACACGCGCCCTCGCCCCGAGAGCAGAATCGGGCGGTCCGTGCCATGGTCGGACTGCCAACGAAGGAGGATAAGGAGGATAACGACGATGAGGACAGCTCCGACGACGAGTAGATCCGGCTCGATCCTTACCACGTCTTCGACCGGTACTTCCGCAAGAAGGACGGCAAGGGCACCGGGAAGGGCAAGGGCAGCCGTGGATGATCTCCACCATAGCCAAACATGGCAAATTTTGGTGGTCCGATGGATGTTTAGTGTAGTGTGGTGGACTAGTCGGACAATGTGTGCATCGATGTAGTAGCATGAGTTTGTATGGATTTGAGATATGATAATTGTGTTGGAAATATGCCCTAGAGGCAATAATAAAAGCATCATTATTATATTTCCTTGTTCATGATAATTGTCTTTATTCATGCTATAATTGTGTTATCCGAAAATCGTAATACATGTGTGAATAATAGACACCAACATGTCCCTAGTAAGCCTCTAGTTGACTAGCTCGTTGATCAACAGATAGTCATGGTTTCCTGACTATGGACATTGGATGTCATTGATAACGAGATCACATCATTAGGAGAATGATGTGATGGACAAGACCCAATCCTAAACATAGCACAAGATCGTATAGTTCGTTTGCTAGAGTTTTCCAATGTCAAGTATCCTTTCCTTAGACCATGAGATCGTGTAACTCCCGGATACCGTAGGAGTGCTTTGGGTGTACCAAACGTCACAACGTAACTGGGTGACTATAAAGGTATACTACGGGTATCTCCGAAAGTGTCTGTTGGGTTGACACGGATCAAGACTGGGATTTGTCACTCCGTATGACGGAGAGGTATCACTGGGCCCACTCGGTAATGCATCATCATAATGAGCTCAAAGTGACCAAGTGTCTGGTCACGGGATCATGCATTACGGTACGAGTAAAGTGACTTGCCGGTAACGAGATTGAACGAGGTATTGGGATACCGACGATCGGATCTCGGGCAAGTAACATACCGATTGACGAAGGGAATTGTATGCGGGGTTGCTTGAATCCTCGACATCGTGGTTCATCCGATGAGATCATCGAGGAGCATGTGGGAGCCAACATGGGTATCCAGATCCCGCTGTTGGTTATTGGCCGGAGAGTCGTCTCGGTCATGTCTACATGTCTCCCGAACCCGTAGGGTCTACACACTTAAGGTTCGGTGACGCTAGGGTTGTAGGGATATGTATATGCAGTAACCCGAATGTTGTTCGGAGTCCCGGATGAGATCCCGGACGTCACGAGGAGTTCCGGAATGGTCCGGAGGTAAAGAATTATATATAGGAAGTGCTATTTCGGGCATCGGGACAAGTTTCGGGGTCACCGGTATTGTACCGGGACCACCGGAAGGGTCCCGGGGGTCCACCGGGTGGGGCCACCTATCCCGGAGGGTTCCATGGGCTGAAGTGGGAAGGGGTCCAGCCCAAAGTGGGCTGGGGCGCCACTTCCCCCTAGGGCCCATGTGCCTAGGGTGGGGGAAACCCTAAAGGAAGAGTCCTAGGAGGGGAAGGCACCTCCTAGGTGCCTTGGGGAGGAGGGATTCCTCCCCTTGGCCGCACCCCCCTAGGAGATTGGATCTCCTAGGGCCGGAGCCCCCCCCTTGGCCCTCCTATATATAGTGGGGGAGATGGAGGACTTCTTACCTTTTCCTTTGGTGCCTCCCTCTCCCTCTCCAACACCCCCTCCTCCTCCATAGTGCTTGGCGAAGCCCTACCGGAGTACTGCAGCTCCATCACCACCACGCCGTCGTGCTGCTGCTGGAGCCATCTCCCTCAACCTCTCCTCCCCCCTTGCTGGATCAAGGAGGAGACGTGGCTGTTCCATACGTGTGTTGAACGCGGAGGTGCCGTCCGTTCGGTGCTAGGATCTTCGGTGATTCGAATCACGTCGAGTACGGCTCCCTCATCCCCGTTCTTTGAACGCTGCCGCTCGCGATCTACAAGGTACGTAGATGCATCTAATCACTCGTTGCTAGATGAACTCCTAGATGGATCTTGGTGAAACCATAGGAAAATTTTTGTTTTCTGCAACGTTCCCCAACAGTGGCATCATGAGCTAGGTCTATGCGTAGTTCTCTTGCACGAGTATAACACAATTTGTTGTGGGCGTCGATGTTGTCAACTTTCTTGCCGCTACTAGTCTTATCTTGCTTCAACGGTATTGTGGGATGAAGCGGCCCGGACCAACCTTACACGTACGCTTACGTGAGACCGGTTCCACCGACTAACATGCACAAGTTGCATAAGGTGGCTGGCGGGTGTCTGTCTCTCCCACTTTAGTTGGAGCGGATTCGATGAAAAGGGTCCTTATGAAGGGTAAATAGAAGTTGACAAATCACGTTGTGGCTTTCACGTAGGTAAGAAAACGTTCTTGCTAGAACCCTACTTCAGCCACGTAAAACATGCAACAACAATTAGACGACGTCTAACTTGTTTTTGCAGCAAGTGCTTTGTGATATGATATGGCCAAAGTTGTGATGAATGATGAATGATCTATATGTGATGTATGAGATGTTCATGCTATTGTAATAGGAATCACGACTTGCATGTCGATGAGTATGACAACCGGCAGGAGCCATAGGAGTTGTCTTTATTTTTTGTATGACCTGCGTGTCATTGAGAAACGCCATGTAAATTACTTTACTTTATTGCTAAACGCGTTAGCCATAGTAGTAGAAGTAATAGTTGGCGAGCAACTTCATGGAGACACAATGATGGAGATCATGATGATGGAGATCATGGTGTCATGCCGGTGACAAGATGATCATGGAGCCCCAAGATGGAGATCAAAGGAGCTATGTGATATTGGCCATATCATGTCACTATTATTATTTGATTGCATGTGATGTTTATCATGTTTTTCATCTTGTTTGCTTAGAACGACGGTGGTAAATAAGATGATCCCTCATAATAATTTCAAGAAAGTGTTCCCCCTAACTGTGCACCGTTGCGACAGTTCGTTGTTTCGAAGCACCACATGACGATCGAGTGTGATAGATTCTAACGTTCACATACAACGGGTGTAAGACAGATTTACACATGCAAAACACTTAGGTTGACTTGACGAGCCTAGCATGTGTACAGACATGGCCTCGGAACACAGAAGACCGAAAGGTCGAGCATGAGTCGTATAGAAGATACGATCAACATGAAGATGTTCACCGACATTGACTAGTCCGTCTCACGCGATGATCGGACACGGCCTAGTTAACTCGGATCATGTTATACTTAGATGACTAGAAGAGGGATGTCTATCTAAGTGGGAGTTCATTGAATAATTTGATTAGATGAACTTAATTATCATGAACTTAGTCTAAAATCTTTACAATATGTCTTGTAGATCAAATGGCCAACGTAGTCCTCAACTTCAACGCGTTCCTAGAGAAAACCAAGCTGAAAGGCGATGGCAGCAACTACACGGACTGGGTCCGGAACCTGAGGATGATCCTCATAGCTGCCAAGAACGATTATGTCCTACAAGCACCGCTAGGTGACCCTCCCGTCCCACAGAACCAAGACGTTATGAACGCTTGGCAGACACGTGCTGATGATTACTCCCTCGTTCAGTGCGGCATGCTTTACAGCTTAGAACCGGGGCTCCAAAAACGTTTTGAGAGACACGGAGCATACGAGATGTTCGAAGAGCTGAAAATGGTTTTTCAAGCTCATGCCCGGATCGAGAGATATGAAGTCTCCGACAAGTTCTTTAGCTGTAAGATGGAGGAAAATAGTTCTGTCAGTGAGCACATACTCACAATGTCTGGGTTACATAACCGCTTGACTCAGCTGGGAGTTAATCTCCCGGATGACGCGGTCATTGACAGAATCCTCCAGTTGCTTCCACCAAGCTACAAGAGCTTTGTGATGAACTTCAATATGCAGGGGATGGAAAAGACCATTCCCGAATTATTTGCAATGCTGAAATCAGCAGAGGTAGAAGTCAAAAAGGAACATCAAGTGTTGATGGTGAATAAAACCACTAAGTTCAAGAAGGGCAAGGGTAAAAAGAATTTCAAGAAGGACGGCAAGGGAGTTGCCGCGCCCGGCAAGCAAGCTGCCGGGAAGAAGCCAAAGAATGGACCCAAGCCCGAGACTGGGTGCTTTTATTGCAAGGGAAGTGGTCACTGGAAGCGGAACTGCCCCAAATACTTAGCAGACAAGAAGGCTGGCAAAACGAAAGGTATATGTGATATACATGTAATTTATGTGTACCTTACCAGTACTCGTAGTAGCTCCTGGGTATTTGATACCGGTGCAGTTGCTCACATTTGTAACTCAAAGCAGGAGCTGCGGAATAAGCGGAGACTGGCGAAGGACGAGGTGACGATGCGCGTCGGGAATGGTTCCATGGTCGATGTGATCGCCGTCGGCACGCTACCTCTACATTTACGTACGGGATTAGTTTTGAACCTCAATAATTGTTATTTAGTGCCAAGTTTGAGCATGAACATTGTATCAGGATCTCGTTTAATACGAGATGGCTACTCATTTAAATCCGAGAATAATGGTTGTTCTATTTATATGAGAGATATGTTTTATGGTCATGCTCCGATGGTGAATGGTTTATTCTTAATGAATCTCGAGCGTAATGCTACACATATTCATAGTGTGAGTACCAAAAGATGTAAGGTTGATAATGATAGTCCCACATACTTGTGGCACTGCCGCCTTGGTCACATAGGTGTCAAACGCATGAAGAAGCTCCATGCTGATGGACTTTTAGAGTTTCTTGATTACGAATCATTTGACACGTGCGAACCATGCCTCATGGGTAAAATGACCAAGACTCCATTCTCAGGAACAATGGAGCGAGCAACCAACTTATTGGAAATCATACATATTGATGTGTGCGGTCCAATGAGTGTTGAGGCTCGCGGTGGCTATCGTTATGTTCTCACCCTCACTGATGACTTGAGTAGATATGGGTATGTCTACTTAATGAAACACAAGTCTGAGACCTTTGAAAAGTTCAAAGAATTTCAGAGTGAGGTTGAGAATCAATGTGACAGGAAAATCAAGTTCCTGCAATCAGATCGTGGAGGAGAATACTTGAGTCACGAGTTTGGCACACACTTAAGAAAATGTGGAATAGTTTCACAGCTCACGCCGCCTGGAACACCTCAGCGTAATGGTGTGTCCGAACGTCGTAATCGCACTCTATTAGATATGGTGCGATCTATGATGTCTCTTGCCGATTTACCGCTTTCTTTTTGGGGCTATGCTTTAGAGACTGCCGCATTCACTTTAAATAGGGCTCAGTCGAAATCCGTTGAGACGACACCGTTTGAATTATGGTTTGGGAAGAAACCTAAGCTGTCGTTTCTAAAAGTTTGGGGATGCGATGCTTATGTCAAGAAACTTCAACCTGAAAAGCTCGAACCCAAATCGGAAAAATGCGTCTTCATAGGATACCCTAAAGAAACTATTGGGTATACCTTCTACCTCAGATCCGAAGGCTAGATCTTTGTTGCCAAGAATGGGTCCTTTCTAGAGAAAGAGTTTCTCTCGAAAGAAGTAAGTGGGAGGAAAGTAGAACTTGATGAAGTATTACCTCTTGAACCGGAAAATGGCGCAACTCAAGAAAATGTTCCTGAGGTGCCTGCACCGACTAGAGAGGAAGTTAATGATGATGATCAAGATACTTCTGATCAAGCTCCTACTGAAATTCGAAGGTCCACAAGGACACGTTCCGCACTAGAGTGGTACGGCAACCCTGTCTTGGAAATCATGTTGTTAGACAACGGTGAACCTTCGAACTATGAAGAAGCGATGGCGGGCCCGGATTCCGACAAATGGCTAGAAGCTATGAAATCCGAGATAGGATCCATGTATGAAAACGAAGTATGGACTTTGACTGACTTGCCCGTTGAGCGGCGAGCCATAGAAAATAAATGGATCTTTAAGAAGAAGACAGACGCGGATGGTAATGTGACCATCTATAAAGCTTGGCTTGTCGCTAAGGGTTATCGACAAGTTCAAGGGGTTGACTACGATGAGACTTTCTCACCGGTAGCGAAGCTGAAGTCCGTCCGAATCATGTTAGCGATTGCCGCATTCTATGATTATGAAATATGGCAAATGGACGTCAAAACGGCATTCCTTAATGGTTTCCTTAAGGAAGAATTGTATATGATGCAGCCGGAAGGTTTTGTCGATCCTAAGCATGCTGACAAGGTGTGCAAGCTCCAATGCTCGATTTATGGGCTGGTGCAAGCATCTTGGAGTTGGAACATTCGCTTTGATGAGATGATCAAAGCGTTTGGGTTTACGCAGACTTATGGAGAAGCCTGCGTTTACAAGAAAGTGAGTGGGAGCTCTGTAGCATTTCTCATATTATATGTAGATGACATACTTTTGATGGGAAATGATATAGAACTCTTGGACAGCATAAAGGCCTACTTGAATAAGAGTTTTTCAATGAAGGACCTTGGAGAAGCTGCTTATATATTAGGCATCAAGATCTACAGAGATAGATCAAGATGCCTCATAGGTCTTTCACAAAGCACATACCTTGATAAGATATTGAAGAAGTTCAATATGGATCAGTCTAAGAAGGGGTTCGTGCCTGTGTTACAAGGTGTGAAATTGAGCTCAGCTCAATGTCCGACCACGGCAGAAGATATAGAAGAGATGAGTGTCATCCCCTATGCCTCAGCCATAGGTTCTATTATGTATGCCATGCTGTGTACCAGACCTGATGTAAACCTTGCCGTGAGTTTGGTAGGAAGGTACCAAAGTAATCCCGGCAAGGAACACTGGACAGCGGTCAAGAATATCCTGAAGTACCTGAAAAGGACTAAGGAAATGTTTCTCGTTTATGGAGGTGACGAAGAGCTCGTCGTAAAGGGTTACGTCGAGGCTAGCTTCGACACAGATCTGGATGACTCTAAGTCACAAACCGGATAGGTGTATATTTTGAATGGTGGGGCAGTAAGCTGGTGCAGTTGCAAGCAAAGCGTCGTGGCAGGATCTACACGTGAAGCGGAGTACATGGCAGCCTCGGAGGCAGCACATGAAGCAATTTGGGTGAAGGAGTTCATCACCAACCTAGGAGTCATACCCAATGCGTCGGGGCCGATCAAGCTCTTCTGTGACAACACTGGAGCTATTGCACTTGCCAAGGAGCCCAGGTTTCACAAGAAGACAAGGCACATCAAGAGTCGCTTCAACTCCATTCGTGAAAATGTTCAAGATGGAGACATAGATATTTGTAAAGTACATACGGACCTGAATGTAGCAGATCCGTTGACTAAACCTCTCCCTAGAGCAAAACATGATCAACACCAGAATTCCATGGGTGTTCGATTCATCACAATGTAACTAGATTATTGACTCTAGTGCAAGTGGGAGACTGTTGGAAATATGCCCTAGAGGCAATAATAAAAGCATTATTATTATATTTCCTTGTTCATGATAATTGTCTTTATTCATGCTATAATTGTGTTATCCGGAAATCGTAATACATGTGTGAATAATAGACACCAACATGTCCCTAGTAAGCCTCTAGTTGACTAGCTCGTTGATCAACAGATAGTCATGGTTTCCTGACTATGGACATTGGATGTCATTGATAACGAGATCACATCATTAGGAGAATGATGTGATGGACAAGACCCAATCCTAAACATAGCACAAGATCGTATAGTTCGTTTGCTAGAGTTTTCCAATGTCAAGTATCCTTTCCTTAGACCATGAGATCGTGTAACTCCCGGATACCGTAGGAGTGCTTTGGGTGTACCAAACGTCACAACGTAACTGGGTGACTATAAAGGTATACTACGGGTATCTCCGAAAGTGTCTGTTGGGTTGACACGGATCAAGACTGGGATTTGTCACTCCGTATGACAGAGAGGTATCACTGGGCCCACTCGGTAATGCATCATCATAATGAGCTCAAAGTGACCAAGTGTCTGGTCACGGGATCATGCATTACGGTACGAGTAAAGTGACTTGCCGGTAACGAGATTGAACGAGGTATTGGGATACCGACGATCGGATCTCGGGCAAGTAACATACCGATTGACGAAGGGAATTGTATGCGGGGTTGCTTGAATACTCGACATCATGGTTCATCCGATGAGATCATCGAGGAGCATGTGGGAGCCAACATGGGTATCCAGATCCCACTGTTGGTTATTGGCCAGAGAGTCGTCTCGGTCATGTCTACATGTCTCCCGAACCCGTAGGGTCTGCACACTTAAGGTTCGGTGACGCTAGGGTTGTAGGGATATGTATATGCAGTAACCCGAATGTTGTTCGGAGTCCTGGATGAGATCCCGGACGTCACGAGGAGTTCCGGAATGGTCCAGAGGTAAAGAATTATATATAGGAAGTGCTATTTCGGGCATCGGGACAAGTTTCGGGGTCACCGGTATTGTACCGGGACCACCGGAAGGGTCCCGGGGGTCCATCGGGTGGGGCCACCTATCCCGGAGGGTTCCATGGGCTGAAGTGGGAAGGGATCCAGCCCAAAGTGGGCTGGGGCGCCACTTCCCCCTAGGGCCCATGCGCCTAGGGTGGGGGAAACCCTAAAGGAAGAGTCCTAGGAGGGGAAGGCACCTCCTAGGTGCCTTGGGGAGGAGGGATTCCTCCCCTTGGCTGCACCCCCCTAGGAGATTGGATCTCCTAGGGCCGGCGCCCCCCCCTTGGCCCTCCTATATATAGTGGGGGAGATGGAGGACTTCTTACCTTTTCCTTTGGTGCCTCCCTCTCCCTCTCCAATACCCCCTCCTCCTCCATAGTGCTTGGCGAAGCCCTGCCGGAGTACTGCAGCTCCATCACCACCACGCCGTCATGCTGCTGCTGGAGCCATCTCTCTCAACCTCTCCTCCCCCCTTGCTGGATCAAGAAGGAGGAGACGTGGCTGTTCCGTACGTGTGTTGAACGCGGAGGTGCCGTCCGTTCGGTGCTAGGATCTTCGGTGATTCGAATCACGTCGAGTACGACTCCCTCATCCCCGTTCTTTGAACGCTTCCGCTCGCGATCTACAAGGTACATAGATGCATCTAATCACTCGTTGCTAGATGAACTCCTAGATGGATCTTGGTGAAACCGTAGGAAATTTTTTGTTTTCTGCAACGTTCCCCAACAAATTGAGGTGTCCGGATGTGGATTTTATTATTTGAGGCGTGACCAGTTAGTGCTCGCGGACGCGTCCGCGGGCGTTTGAGGGGCCGAATTTGCAGAGTCCGGCTATAGATGCTCTAAACGAACAGAGCAAGACCCCTTATGTCACCAAGGACCAGGGTTCACTGATGACCCACAAGTATAGGGGATCAATCATAGTCTTTTCGATAAGTAAGAGTGCCGAACCCAAAAAGGAGCAGAAGGAATGACAAGCGGTTTTCAGTAAGGTAATTTATGCAAGCACTGAAATTATCGTAACAAGTAATTTGATAGCAAGATAATTTGTAACAACTGACAAGTAGCAATAGTAACAATAGGTGTGGAAAGGTAGCCCAATCCTTTTTGTAGCAAAGGATAGGCCAATACAATCTCTTATAGTAAGCAAAGCGTTCTTGAGGACACACGGAAATTTCATCTAGTCACTTTCATCATGTTGGTTTGATTCACGTTCGCTACTTTGATAATTTGATATGTGGGTGGACCGGTGCTTGGGTGCTGTTCTTACTTGAACAAGCCTCCCGCTTATGATTAACCCCTCTCGCAAGCATCCGCAACTATAAAAGAAGAATTAAGATAGAATCTAGCCATAGCATTAAACATATGGATCCAAATCGGCCCCTTACAAAATAGCGCATAAACTAGGGTTTAAGTTTCTGTCACTCTAGCAACCCATCATCTAATAACTACTTCACAATGCATTCCCTTAGGCCAAATATGGTGAAGTGTCATATAGTCGACGTTGACATAACACCACTAAGGGAATCACAACATACACATAATCAAAATATCGAACAAATATCAAATTCACATGATTACTTGCAACATGACTTCTCATGTGTCCTCAAGAACAAAAGTAATTGCTCACACAACATATTCATGCTCAAGATCAGAGGAGTAATAAATATCATAATGGATCTGAACATATATCTTCCACCAAATAAACCAGCTAGCATCAACTACAATATGTAATCAACACTATTTGTCACCCAGAGGTACCAATATTAGGTTTTGATACAAAGATTGAACACAAGAGATCAACTAGGGTTTAGGGATGAGATGGTGTTGTTGAAGATGTTGATGGAGATTAGGCCTCCCACGATGAGAGGGTTGTTGGTGATGACGATAACTTCGATTTCCCCCTCCGGGAGGGAAGTATCCCCGGCGGAATCGCTCCGCCAGAGAGCAAAAGTCGTCCTGCTCAAGTTCCGCCTCGAGACGGTGGCGCTCCATCCCGAAAGTCCTCTCCTTATTTTTTCTAGGACAAAAGACCTTATGTACTAGAAGATGGGCACCAGAGGTGGGCCAGAGAGCCCACTACCCACCAGGGCGCACTTGGGGGGTAGGCGCGCCCTGGTCCCTAGCAGGCACCTGGGTGGCTTCCTCCGGTATTTCTTTTCTCCAGTATTTTTATATACTCCAAAACAATTCTCCGTAAAGTTTCAGCTCATTTGGAGATGTGCAGAATAGGTATCTCTGACGTAGCTTTTTCAGGTCCATAATTCCAGCTACTGGTATTCTCCCTCTTTGTGTAAACCTTGCATATTATGTGAGAAAAGTCATTATAATTACTCCATAACGTGTCATATTGAATAAAAACACTATAAATAACAGTAGGAAAACATGATCTAAAATGGACGTATCAACTCCCCGAAGCTTAGACCTCGCTTGTCCTCAAGTGAAAGCCGATATCGAAAATCATGTCCACATGTTTAGAGAGAGAGAGAGAGAGTGAGTGAGTGAGTGAGTGAGAGAGAAAGAGAGGTGTTGTCGGTGTCAAAACCGGCGGATCTCGGGTAGGGGGTCCCGAACTATGCGTCTAAGGCAAATGGTAACAGGAGGCAGGGGACACGATGTTTACCCAGGTTCGGGCCCTCTTGATGGAGGTAATACCCTACGTCCTGCTTGATTGCTCTTGATGGTATGAGTATTACAAGAGTTGATCTACCACGAGATCGTAGAGGCTAAACCCTAGAACCTAGACTATGGTCTGATTGTATGTTCTCCTACGGACTAAACCCTTCGGTTTATATAGACACCGGAGGGGGCTAGGGTTACACATAGTCGGTTACAAGGGAGGAGATCTACATATCCGTATTGCCTAGCTTGCCTTCCACGCCAAGGAGAGTCCCATCCGGACACGGGACGAAGTCTTCAATCTTGTATCTTCATAGTCCAACAATCCGACCAAAGGATATAGTCCGGCTATCCAGAGACCCTCTAATCCAGGACTCCCTCAGTAGCCCCTGAACCAGGCTTCAATGACGATGAGTCCGGCGCGCAGTATTGTCTTCGGCATTGCAAGGCGGCTTCCTCCTCCAAATACTCCATGGAAGATTTTGAACACAAGGATAGTGTCCGTCTCTGCAAAACAAGTTCCACATACCACCGTAGAGAGAATTATATTTCCACAAATCTAATCTGCTGACACGTTTTGACAGCATGACATCACACCATGGCCTGGTCATTATTTGAACCATTTTTCTCAACCAGCACCGCACATATCGCGAGGCGGTTTTCTTGGCACGTCTTGTCAAAGCAGAGATCGTGTTCCCGTTATTACGGGATTCTCATCAATACGGACGTGGGTAACCCAACCGCACCATCAATTACGATGCTTGGGGAATAAGCGATTTTACCAGGCAAGTGGGGAGGCGCATCGCCTCCTCCGCCCTTATAAAGGGACAAAGATTCACTCTTTTCACCCACGCCTTCTTCCTCCTTGCTTACCCATTCCCGCACACTCGAGCTCTAGCGCCCAAGCTCGCGTTCTTCTTCTCAAACCACTCCAAGCATGTCCGTAGCAGGAGGCAAGTGGATGGTCTCCATCATGGAGGAGAACATCAAAAAGTTATGGGAAGCCAGATATCTGGCCGTGGATATCGCGCACCGGCTGCCAGATGCGGGGCAGATCATCCCAACGCTCGAATCCCATGAGAGGGTAGTTTTTCTTACCCACTTTGTCCGCGGACTGGGATTTCCTCTCCACCCGTTTGTCCGCGGGCTCATGTTCTACTACGGGCTGGATTTTCATGATCTGGCCCCCAATTTCATCCTCAACATCTCGGCGTTTATCGTCATGTGCGATGCCTTCCTCCGCATCAAGCCCCATTTTGGCCTGTGGCTAGAGACCTTCAATGTCAAACCGAAGGTGGTGGTCGGCCAGCAAGCGGAGTGCGAAGGCGCCATGGTGGGCAAGATGCCTAATGTCACCTGGCTTGAAGGCTCCTATGTGGAGACCATAAAGGGGTGGCAATCGGGGTGGTTCTACATCACCGAGCCGCGCGATACCAACTGGGTGGCGGCCCCCAAATTCTGATCCGGAATCCCCACACGGCTCACCTCCTGGAAAGAGAAGGGCCTGTCCTGGGGTTCCTCGGTAGAGCTGACCGGACTCCAGACCTGCATCAAGAACATGATGAGCAAGAAAATCAAGCTCGTCAACGTGGTCCAGGTCATGCTCTTCCACCGGATTCTCCCGTGTGAACAACGGGTATTCAACTTGTGGGAGTTCGACCCGACCAAGCACCAGACGCTACGAGAGCTCTATGACACGACGCACGAGGACGTCTGGAGGGTGCTGTTCAAGGGCGCCGAGGTACCTCCTTCCCTCACCGAGGACCGCGGACTCAGCGCAAAGCGCCGCGCCAATCCGGTAAGTTTTTATATTTCACAGGGTATCCATTTGCCCCAGTTTAATCATGTGCGGGATCTAAGCCTTCCATGCCTTTAACAGGACTGGGTGAAGACAACGGAGCAGATCGATTGCCCCGCCCCCCTGTCGGAAGATCCTGCAGATGCTCTCCTGACGGAGATGCTGGTTCCGGCACCTTACGAGGTGCCGGTGAAGAAGGCCAAGAAGAAGGCCGCGGGGACCCGAAAGGGTCTCCGATGCAAGGTTGTATCGGACTCATCGTTCGATAACTCCGACGCGCCCTCCTCCCACGAAAACGAGGAGGAGGAAGAAGAAAGTTCTCCCCCAGTCGGGGGAGACAAGAAAAGGAAGGCTGACCCAAGCGGGGAGGCTGAAGGGTCCAAGAAGGGCAGGACCCTCCCTCCGGACTGCTCCACGACGGCCGCCTACAGCGGCAATGAGTGGCTACCCAGGGTCAAGCCCCTGGCGAAGTCGTAAGTATCCGGACACCATAGTAATTCATGGTATGTTTTACTACACTGCTTCTCCTCATGCCGAACATGATTATGCAGTCCGTCTCGAGCTCATCTCGACGTATCTTCGTCGAGCGGTTCGTTGGACTTGTCGGATATGAACAACGGTTCTCTTCCGACCGCCTCCACCCCTTGCCCTACGGACAACATCGAGGTGTTGTCTCGACAGGCACTGGGCCAAGGGGAGGCAGTCCTAGGGGTGCCTCGAGGCGACCTTCCAGACCCTAGGTGCAAAGGGAGCCGGACTCCCGTGGGCTCCAGGTTCGCCCCCCAGCCAAACACTGCACCGGAATCTTCGGTGGTTCCGGACTCCGGCGGGCGACCCTCCGTTAAGGGGGGCAAGCCGCCCGTGCCGGTGTCCTCTATCTATCCAGAGGCACCAAACAACTTGTTGGAAGCGCTTCGCGGCGCTTCCATCGACGAAGAGCACCGTACTATCATGAGTGCGGTGATCGAGAAAGTTCACTCCGCCAAAAACGGACTGACTGAAGCTTGAGCCAGCCTCCGAGTAGAAAGGCTGAATAGAGGATCAAATGATGACTCAGGAGTCTAATCAGAATATATCTATGTGTATGTGCAGGCTTCGCTGCTGGCCGCTGCCGCACGTACTGCGGAGGTCTCTGCGCTGAAGCAGGACCTGGAGCGGTCCAAGAACGAGCTTGGCCTTACCAAGAGGCAGCTCGAGGAGAGCAAAGGTAAGCAATACCTTGTCTATATAAAATAAAAGAAGTTTGGGTGTAAAGTAACAGGATCATCATGCATTTTCCAGGGGCCACGACCGAAGTGGCGACCCTGAAGAAGGCGGTGTCCGAGGTGGAAGACAAAGCGACCAAGGAGCGCATTGAGCGGGAGAAACAAGAAGCCCGAGTGGGCGAGGTGCAGCAAGTGCTCGAGGCTCTCACCAAGAAACACGAGTCCTTGGAGCTTGACTCTAAGACGCGAGAGTCCGAGCTTGAGAAGGCGCTCGAAAGCGCCCGGAGCGCCAAGGCTGAAGCCCACAAGGCCCTCCAGGAGATTGATGCAGTGAAGAAGATAGAGGCGGGCAAGGCATTCATTATGCAAAGCAAGCATGTGAAGGAAACTTTTCTTTTTCTTACCCGAGTTCGGAGCTCTCCAGGAGCGTTTGCAGATCTTCCCCGCAGTGTACTGGATGCCGCGGAGTTTTACCGAGCTGAGGAGGGGAGCTCAACAGAGAAGTTGATCTGGTCTCAGTATACTGGGACGGAACACCCCGTGCCCTTGAGCGACCAGCTGAAGCAGTTGGTCAAGCTTCACAAGGCGGCCGAACAAGCCATGAGGGGCCTTATAGTACGGATGTGGCCTAGCGAGCCCCTGTACGGCAGATACTTCGGTCTGGTGAGGCGGCTCGTCGACGCCTGCCCACGGCTTGAAGTCATAAAGTGGCCCGTCTGCATCGAGGGTGCGCGTAGGGCTTTTGCCCGGGCGAAGGTGCACTGGGCGAAGCTGGACGCCGTGAAGCTGGTGAAGGAGGGGCCGCCGGAGGGCAATGAGCATCGCTACCCCGAGATGTATTATGAGAGTGTCCTGAAGGGTTCCCGCCTTGTGGCAGATGAATGTGCCAGGGATGTAATTTTTGAATGAACATGCTCGTGTGATCCTATAATATGAAACAAGTTCATCTGCGCTATGCAACGCCTTTTTAATTTAAAACATTACCTTCTGTGCGGCCGTTTACAAAATCTGAGAGTTGGCCAGTCGTCGGCTTCTGCCCCCATGTAACTAGTACTGGGGTGTTTGGGATAAACTTGAGCACTCTTTACCCCAATTTTGGGTCCTTCAAGGGAGGTGTTCAGCGCAACGAACCAGGCAATCGGACTATAATGCATTATCACTCTCACTTAGCCATAGAAGTCTACAATTTTAAATTTTGGCGAAGCCCCTGGTATTCGGAAGGCCGAATTTGGGGCGCTATACACGCCTAAGTCGGACAAGGCCAACTCCTCGCCCGAAGCAGAAAAAGTCTTTAAGGACTTGAGACCTCTCGAACAGCGACCCGTCTCTCGCCTTATCATGACAGTCAGTTTTCGGCTTTCTCTACTGAGGTGCTCGTCTGGAAGAACCGGGGCACAATCGCAGTAGTTCTCCCACCGCTACATTAGCCGATATAGCGGAACGTAAGGTACCAAAGCATGGGAGCCGGGCAAACCCAACTATTGACCCAAGACATGATTCGGAGCTGATGCATATAATGCTATAAGTTCGGGGTGCCGCACTGTCGAAAGTGTTCGGACTTCTCGCGCCGTATTATGGGGTAAACGAAAGCCCCTAGCATACTGACCGTATCGAATTTACGGGTGCGGATTGTCGTAAATGGACATAAAGGAAAAAAAGAATGAATAATGCAATAATAGACTAATGCTATGCATTGTTATTTAAATAATACGTCGAAGTGTACTGGTACAGGTAGTGCAATAAGCAGAAAGTAGGACTATTCGAAATGTCCTATCCAAGGGCAAGCTGCGTATGGATAGTAGAAAGCGGGTCTTATTATTAGAGACCACTTGGGGGTTCCCGTGTACATCTTAGCTTCTTGCCGCCTTGGTTGTTCCTTCCCGTAATTTGTCCGGCAATCATACTGCCAGAAAGGGCTTCCAGAGAGTGAGGCCTTGAAAGAGAAAAGAAATGATAAAGATATATAGCCCCTAGGGCGGTTAAGCCGCATTGTAGGACGTGCCCTGATCGTGCCCCCGCCTATGTCCATGGTATTTTCAGTGCGTAATTATGTACTCGCGGCACGGATTTCATCGCTTGACTGGGACTGGGACGGGGGCTGAATTGCTAGGCGAGCTCTGAACGTGCCAGGCGATCCTGGTGCAGTTTACTCCGGACACGCTTGAAGGTGTTCGGGGGTTGTATCGCCAAATTAGTGGTTTGCCTTGAAAGACTGCTTTGTGGTTCTGCTGCGAGGGCCGCAGTGTGCTCTTCCATGCGGAGCGAGCGTTCTGTGTTTCCATTCACTGTTATGCCCCCCCGAGGTCCTGGCATCTTTAGCTTGAGGTATGCGTAATGCGGTACTGCATTGAATTTTGCAAATGCAGTTCGTCCGAGCAGTGCATGATAGCCACTGCGAAACAGGATGATGTCGAAGATTAACTCCTCGCTTCGGAAGTTGTCCGGTGATCCGAAGACCACTTCCAGTGTGATTGAGCCCGTGCAATGGGCCTCTACACCTGGGATGATGCCCTTGAAGGTGGTTTTGGTGGATTTGATCCTCAAGGGATCGATGCCCATTTTTTGCACTGTATCCTGATAGAGCAGGTTCAGGCTGCTGCTGCCGTCCATAAGGACTCGAGTGAGGTGAAATCCATCGATGATGGGGTCTAGGACCAGTGTGGCGGATCCGCCATGACGGATACTAGTGGGATGGTCCCTGCGATCAAAGGTGATTGGGCAAGCAGACCATGGGTTGAACTTTGGGGCGACGGGCTCCATCGCATAGACGTCCCTTAGTGCACGCTTCTGCTCCCTCTTGGGAATGTGGGTTGCGTATATCATGTTCACCATCTTCACTTGTGGGGGGAACCCCTTCTGTCCTCCCGTGTTCGGCGGCCGGGGCTCCTCCTCGTCATCACTATGCAGCCCCTTGTCCTTGTTTTCGGCATTTAACTTGCCGGCCTGCTTGAACACCCAGCATTCTCTGTTGGTGTGATTGGCTGGCTTGTCGGGGGTGCCGTGGATTTGACACGAGCGATCCAGTATGCGATCCAAACTGGACGGAGTCGGAGTACTTCTTTTAAATGGCTTTTTCCGCTGACCGGATCTAGAGCCTCTGAATCCGGCATTGACTGTCGTATCCTCGGTATTATTGCCGTTATTGCGGCGCTTTGGTATGTTACGACGTTGTCTGCCATTGGCATCTTTGGTATCCGAAGTGCCCGGATTCCTCGATGTGTTATTGCTGCGAGCCAGCCAGCTATCCTCGCCCACGCAAAAGCGAGTCATGAGTGTCGTGAGGGCTGCCATAGAGTTCAGCTTCTCCTGGCCAAGGTGGCGGGCAAGCCACTCATCACGGATGTTGTGCTTGAATGCCGCTAGGGCCTTTGCGTCCGGACAGTCGACAATTTGGTTTTTCTTAGTCAGGAACCGAGTCCAGAATTGTCTGGCCGATTCCCCTGGCTGCTGAGTTATATGGCTCAAGTCATCAGCATCCGGTGGTCGCACATAAGTGCCCTGGAAGTTGTCAAGGAATGCGTCTTCCAGATCCTCCCAGCTGCCGACAGAGTCTGCTGGCAAGCTATTCAGCCAATGCCGAGATGGTCCTTTGAGTTTTAGGGGGAGGTACTTGATGGCATGTAGATCATCACCGCGAGCCATGTGGATGTGAAGGAGGAAATCCTCAATACATACAGCAGGATCTGTTGTACCATCATATGATTCGATATTTACGGGTTTGAAACCCTTCGGGAATTCGTGATCCATAACTTCATCAGTGAAGCATAGGGGGTGTGCGGCGCCTCTGTGCCAGGCTATATCACGACGCAGTTCATATGAGTCTTGTCTGCTGTATTCGCCCCGGCCGGATTTTTGCTTTTGGTGTATCCGGTGCGACGATCATCGTCCCGTGTTGGCGCGCGTGCCCGTGACCCGTATATTGACCTTGCAAGTTTTGCCTTACTGTCCAATACGCCTCGCAGGTCCCGTGCATTGCCCCAGGCCTTGGTATTTTTGATTGAGTGGCAGCGGGGTGCAGGCTGAACTTCAGGCTGAAACGCCTATCTGGCTTGGCCACGCAGTGGCTGGTCAGCCGCATCGTACACTGGTGAATGAGGTTTCAATGCTTCCTCCTCGAGGTGAGGTAGCAACCTGCGTTTTGGGTAACTCTTGGAGGGGCGCTCGAGTTCGTATTCCTCGGCCGCAAGGACTTCGGTCCATCTGTCTGCTAGCAAGTCTTGATCAGCTTGAAGCTGTTGTTGCTTTTTCTTCAGGCTATTTGCTGTGGCCATAAGCCGGCGCTTGAAGCGCTCCTGCTCGACGGGGTCCTCAGGCACGACAAATTCTTCGTCGCCGAGGCTCACCTCGTCTTCGGAGAGAGGCATGTAATTGTCCTCCTCCAGTTCTCCATCTGCTGCCTGCTCTGGAGGGCTGGCTTGTTCATCCTCCGGCTCTACATCGTGCTGGAGGGGATTGTGGTTGTCTTCGGCACTATCCGGAGTGTTATTATCTCCTGTGCCGGTATCACTACTTTTGCTGTGCCGGGACTTAGAGCGGCGCCGCTGACGTCGGCGCTTGGGTTGCTTCTTGGAGGGGTCATCCTCTGCTGTCTCGTCGCCATTGCCTTGTTTAGGGGTGTCCACCATGTATATGTTGTATGATGAGGTAGCGGTCCAGCGCCCTGTGGGCGGTGGTTCCTGCTCGTCTCCTGCATCGTCGTCCATACCGTCGATGTCTTCGGAGTCAAAGTCGAGTATGTCGGTTAAATCATCGACAGTGGCTACTAAGTGGGTGGTGGGCGGGCAGCGAATTTCTTCGTCGTTTGCATCCCATTCTAGCCGGACATAGTTCGGCCAAGGTTCTCCTGACAGGGAGAGAGACCTTAATGAATTTAGCACATCGCCGAAGGGCGAGTGCTGAAAGATATCCGCGGAGGTGAACTCCATGATCGGCGCCCAGTCGGATTCGACGGGCATAGATGTAAGCGGCTCGGAGTCCGTGGTAGGAGGTGAATCCAGTGGTTCGGCGACACGGCTCTCGTAAGGGGTGAAGTCAGTATCCGGCTCTATCGCCACTGAGAGTACGGCCTCCATGGCGGGGTCTATCCCTCCGCTCTCGGATGGCGCAATTTGTTCCAGATTGACGGCCGAAGTAGTTGCAGATGCGATTTCCCGAATATTGTCCGACGGCAGAGTTACGTCATGCTCGTCATGACTGTGCGGCGCACCTGACATGGGCTTGAATTCGTCAAAGATCAAGTCTCCGCGGATGTCGGCAGTGTAGTTTAAGTTTCCGAATCTGACCTGATGGCCAGGGGCGTAGCTCTCGATCTTCTCCAGATGGCCAAGCAAATTGGCCCGCAGTGCGAAGCCGCTGAATACAAAGATCTGTCCAGGGAGGAAAACCTCACCCTGGACCGCATCGCTACCGATGATCAAAGGAGCCATCAAGCCTTATGGTGACAGCATAGTGCTCAATGAAAGCACCAATGTCGGTGTCAAAACCGGCGGATCTCGGGTAGGGGGTCCCGAACTGTGCGTCTAAGGCGGATGGTAACAGGAGGCAGGGGACACGATGTTTACCCAGTTTCGGGCCCTCTTGATGGAGGTAATACCCTATGTCCTGCTTGATTGTTCTTGATGATATGAGTATTACAAGAGTTGATCTACCATGAGATCGTAGAGGCTAAACCCTAGAAGCTATCCTATGGTCTGATTGTATGTTGTCCTACGGACTAAACCCTCCGGTTTATATAGACACCGGAGGGGGCTAGGGTTACACAGAGTCGGTTACAAGGGAGGAGATCTACATATCCATATTGCCTAACTTGCCTTCCACGCCAAGGAGAGTCCCATCCGGACACGGGACGAAGTCTTCAATCTTGTATCTTCATAGTCCAATAGTCCGGCTAAAGGATATAGTCCGGCTGTCCGGAGACCCCCTAATCCAGGACTCCCTCAGGTGTCGACAAAACAAAATACAGACATAGTAGCATCATGCTTATTATTATAACATCAATAAACTTTATCACAAAACTTCTCATGAGCAAGTAACAATTCATCACAACACTGAAGTATAAAGCATAAACTTTATTGAAGACCAATAAACTATGTTCTCAGTCAACTTTGCAATTGCAGTTCACCATATTTTCGGGAAGGGTCTCTTATCGGAGCGTTTCGACAAGTCCACATACTCAACCATCATTTAATCTTCTATGATTGCTAACACTCATAACATTTATATGGTGCAAAAAGTTTCAGCCAGACACACAGAAAGACATGGGCTTATAGTTTCGCCTCCCAACTTATTCACCTCAAGGCTGATGTCAACAATAATAACTCATGATTACTCATATCCAATGGGATATATGTGCCTAGATCTTTCCCCACCACATGATGCTTGCAAAAGAGAAAAATAAAAAGGAATAGAGGAGAACACTTTTACTCTTGCATAAAAAGTAAATACATAAAAGTAAAAGATAGGCCCTTCGCGGAGGGAAGCAGAGGTTGTCATGCACGTTTTGTTTTTGAATGCAGAAGCTCTTAATGCAAAAGAACATCACATTATATTGCCCCTTATAATAGCAACCTTTATTATGCAGTCCGTCTCTTTCATTACTTTGCCATCACAAGTTCATACAACGCTTATTTTCCCTTACACTAAAAGGTCATACACATTTAGAAGCAATTTATTGTCTTATGCACCGATGACAACTTAGTTGAAGGATCTTATTCAATCCATAGGTAGGTATGGTGGACTCTCTTGAGATTGGGTTTAAGGATTTTGGATGCACAAATAGTATCTCTACTTAGTGTGGATTTTTGGCTAGCAAAGATATTGAGCAAGCACCACATGTTGGAGCATCTATGACAATATAACTTCTATGTGAATATGAATAAACATAAATCATTACATTGTCTTCCTTGTCCAATGTCAACAATTTGGCATAAAGTATTTAATGGGGGCTCACAATCATAAAAGGTGTCCAAGATAGTGTATTTGCATGCGAATCTTCTCTTCCCTTATTAATTCTTTCATGAATTGCATCATCGACCAATGCTATGTTTGTCAACTTTCAATAAATTTTACCACTTATACTTTTCCTTATGTAATGTCATTACTTTCCATAAGATTAGCATATGATATATTCATTTTTTCTTTATTTTGATTGAAACAAAAAGAATAAGAAGCAAAAACTCAAACTAATCTTTATTATATAACTCTCACTCGATTACATAGATAGATAGAACATGAAACTGGCACTCGAAAATAGATCATACTAAACTTTTATTCAACTAAGTCACGAAATAACTAAGGATCGAACTAAAATAAGTAAAGATAATAAAAGTGCTGGTGATACAATACGGGGGCATCTCCCCCAAGCTTGGCACAAGCCAAGGGGAGTGCCCATATACCCGTGTGCTTAGGTCTCCTTCTTTGGTGATGGTGTGGTAAGCTTGTCCTCCGGCTTTCATGGCAGGGGTTCACCATCATAAGAGGATGCACGAGTCTCCTAAGTCTTGAAACTGGCAGCTAAACTCATACCTTTAAATCTTGCTTCATACTCAAAAACTTGATTTTGAAGATCATAGATTTGGCTTTGCAGAAAATTTATTTGCTTGTTGAAGGTGAAGACGATGTCCTTGATAGACCGGCCATCCACCTTATGATCATGGGTGAATTTCGTAATCATGGAGTGATTGGCACCGAGTCCACGCTCCACCATCCCTTGGCACTTGAAGATCTCTTGCTCCACTGCCTCGAGCCTGGCCTCCACACTTCCCATCTTCTTGGGCCCTTAAACATCCCGGATGTAGAGCACCCCCTCACGCATCTCAATGGCTTGAGGGTGGTTCAACACCTCTGGTAGGTAGGAGTTGATGACCTTCTCGAAGAACTTATCCTTGGAAGAGCTTGGTGCAGCCATGGTGATCTAGATTTGTTAGAAAAACAACACGAAACAAGAACAGAGGATTTCTCTGCGATACAATGTTCAAATCGTCCGGGGGTATATATAAATAATTTTTATGTTGGGAAACAAGTATACCACAGGAAAATGGAGTCGAGAAGGTGCCCGAGGGCCTACTACCCACCAGGGCGCGCCAGGTGGGGCAGGCACGCCCTGGTGCCTAGTGGGCACCTAGGTTGCCTTCCCGCATGTTTCTTTTTTAATATTTCTTTCTAATATTCCAAAATTGATAGAAAATATTTTTGCGGAATTTTTGGAGTCGGTTTACTTACCGTATCACGTACAATGTTCTGGAAGGTCTCTTTTATGTATTCCTCTGGTGTCATGGTTTGAATAATATTAGTTTCAACATTAACAGGCATACCTGAAATATAGTGCTTCATTCTTTGTCCATTGACCACCTTCAGATTAGTGCCTTCGACATTATTGATCTTTATAACTCTAGAGCGATAAACTTCTTCGACGATATATGGTCCTTCCCACTTTGAGAGAAGTTTTCCTACAAAAAAACTAAAACGAGAATTGTACAATAGAACATATTCACCAACTTTGAATTCTCGCTTTTGGATTCTTTTGTCATGCCATCTTTTGACTTTTTCTTTGAATAGTTTGGCATTTTCATAGGCTTGGGTTCTCCATTCATGTAGTGAGCTAATATCAAATAACCTCTTCTCACCGGCAAGTTTGAAGTCATAGTTGAGTTCCTTAATTGCCCAATATGCTTTATGTTCTAACTCAAGAGGCAAGTGAGAAGCTTTTCCATAAACCATTTTGCATGGAGACATACCCATAGGATTTTTATAAGCAGTTCTACAAGCCCATAGTGCATCATCGAGTTTCTTAGACCAATTTTTCCTAGATCTGTTAATAGTATTTTGTAATATTAACTTTATTTCTCTATTGCTAAGTTCAACTTGACCACTAGATTGTGGGTGATAAGGCGATTTAATTATATGGTTAACATCATATTTATAAAGCAATTTACGGAAAGCACCATGGATAAAATGTGAACCACCATGAGTCATTAAATATGTAGGGACTCCAAACCTCGGAAATAACTTCTTTCAGGATTTTAATGGAGGTGTTATGATCAACACTGCTAGTTGGAATAGCTTCTACCCACTTAGTGACATAATCAACAACAACCAAAATATGTGTATACCCATTAGAGGAAGGAAAATGTCCCATATAATCAAAGCCCCAAACATCAAATGGTTCAATAACAAGTGAATAATTCATAGGCATTTCCTGACGTCTACCAATATTACCAATTGTTTGACATTCATCACAAGATAAGACAAACTTACAAGCATCCTTAAAAAGAGTAGGCCAATAAAAACAAGATTGTAATACCTTATGTGCAGTTCTATCTCCCGCATGATGCCCTCCGTAGGCTTCGGAGTTACATTTCCATAGGATTTGTTAATGTTCATGCTCAGGTATACAACGTCTAATAATACCATCTACTCCTTCTTTATATAGATGTGGGTTATCCCAAAAGTAATGTCTTAAATCATAGAAGAATTTTTTCTTTTGTTGGTATGTGAAGCTAGGTGGTATAAATTTAGCAACAATATAGTTAGCATAGTCTACATACCAAGCAGTGTTATGAGAAGCATTTATGACAGCTAATTGTTCATCGAGGAAGCTATCATCAATAGGTAGTGGGTCATCAAGAATGTTTTCTAACCTAGACAAGTTATTAGCTACAAGGTTCTCAGCTCCTTTCCTATGAGTGATGTGTAAGTCAAACTCTTGTAACAAAAGAACCCGTCTAATGAGTCTAGGTTTATCATCTTTCTTTTCCATGAGATATTTAATAGCAGCATGATCGGTGTGAACAATTACTTTAGAATCAACTATGTAAGATCTGAATTTATCACAAGCAAACACAACTGCCATAAATTCTTTCTCAACAGTAGCATACTTTCTTTGGGCACTATCTAGAGTCTTACTAGCATAATGGATAACATTTAATTTTTATCAACTCTTTGTCCTAGAACAGCACCAACAGCATAATCACTATCATCACACATAATTTCAAAAGGCAAGTTCCAATCAGGTGGTTGAACAATAGGTGTAGAAGTTAAGGCTTTCTTAAGTGTTTCAAAGGCTTCTACACAATCATCATAAAAAACAAATGGAATATCCTTTTGCAAGAGATTGGTAAGTGGCCTAGAAATTTTAGAGAAGTCTTTAATAAACCTCCTATAAAAACCAGCATGCAAGGAAACTTCGAATACCTTTAATATCTTTAGGACACGACATCTTCTCAATTGCATCAACTTTAGCTTTATCCCCCTCAACATCTTGTTCAACAATTTTGTGCCCTAAGACAATACCTTCATTCACCATAAAGTGGCACTTCTCCCAATTCAAGACAAGATTAGTTTGTTCACATCTCTGCAAAACTCGATCAAGGTTGCTTAAGCAATCATCAAAATAAGTTCCATAAACAGAAAAATCATCCATGAAAACCTCAACAACCTTTTCACAAAAGTTAGAGAATATAACAGTCATACATCTTTGAAAGGTAGCAGGTGCATTGCAAAAACCAAAAGGCATACGTCTATAAGCATGAGTTCCAAAAGGGCAAGTAGAAGTGGTTTTCTCTTGATCAGGTTGTGATACAGGTATGTGAGAGAAACCAGAATATCCATCCAAAAAGCAAAAGTGTGTGTGCTTAGATAATCTTTCTAACATTTGATCAATAAAAGCTAGAGGGTAATGATCCTTTCTAGTGGCTGTGTTTAATTTTCTGAAATCAATTACCATTCTATAGCCGGTAACAATTCTTTGTGGAATAAGTTAATTTTTATCATTAGGAACAATGGTAATACCTCCTTTCTTAGGAACACAATGAACATGACTTACCCATCTACTATCAACTATGGGATAAATTATACCTGCTTCCAGAAGCTTTAGTATTTTAGTTGTTACCACTTCTTTCACCTTAGGATTCAATCATCGTTGATGATCAATGATGGGTTTAACATCAGGTTCGATATTAATCTTGTGCTGACAGAGAGTGGGACTAATGCCCTTAACGTCATCAATAGTATATCCAATAGCAGCACGATGCTTCCTAGGAATTTTTAATAATCTCTTTTCTTCATGCTTTGCAAGGTTAGCGCTAATAATAACATAATATATATTTTTCTCGTCAAGATAAGCATATTTCAAAGTCTTAGGCAATTGTTTCCATTCAAACACAGGATCACCCTTAGGTGTAGAAGGACCTCCTAGAGTTTCAATAGGAAAATTATGTTTGAGAATAGGTTGTTGTTCAAAGAACATCCTATCTATTTCATTTCTTTCATGCAAATGCATATCATTTTCATGGTCGAGCAAATATTGTTCTAGTGGATCAGTAGGAGGTACGACAATAGAAGTAAAACCAATTATTTCATCCTTACTAGGCAATTCTTTATCATGGGGTTGCATATGAAACTTTGAGAAATTAAAATCGTGAGACACATCACCAAAGTTAACACTGACAGTTTCTTTCTCGCAATCTATCTTAGCATTAATAGTGTCCAAGAAAGGTCTACCAAAATATAATGGGACAAAAGTCATCTTGAGGGGAACTAAGAACTAGAAAATTGTTGGAGATATGCCCTAGAGGCAGTAATATTATATTATTATATTTCCATCATTCATAGTTAGGAGTTTATATTCCATGCTATAACTATTATGATCCTGGAATATGCGATTCAGTGGAAAACTCATATGCACGTGTGGAATGATAAACGGTAAACAATAGGTTCCCGGTCTCGCCTCTAAGACCGGCTCAAGTGTTGTTGGTGATCATGTTTTCTGGATCTTAGAATATCGTTAGGTGTAACGATAGTTGTAAAACAACATTGAGGGTATGACGTTAGAAGAACGATCATATTGAATCGACCCAATACTTGTCTGTTATTCTATGTGATTACATCGTCTAAAATCATCTGTTATAACACAAAGTGTTAGCATGTGTTTTAGTTCCTCAGACCATGAGAGTGTATCGGTCACTTCCTACTGGACGGTGGGCTTTGGGGTTGCTCAAACGTGATCTGTAACAAGGTGATCATAACGACACCTTTCAGGCTCACCGAAAAGTTTGACAAGTGACCGGACAACCCGAGAGTGGGGTTTGCTCCTCCGGCGATGAAGAGATATTCTTAGGGCCCTCTCGGTGTGACGACATCCATCATCGTCTGGACAGACATAGGTGATTATGTCATGGGGATGCCGGAACACGTCAATGAGAAAGAAGAACAAAACTGGTAACGAGAGCAACGATATAGTGAGCATGGTGATGACTTTGGAGGATACCGATGCACATCGGGTTTTGTAAAGTATCATGAAGCAAAGGGAACAACACATGATAACCAACGGTTCACTCGAATATCATTCGTGTAATCACAAGGACTGATATGGATGTCCACGGTTCCGCTATTGGTCATTGAACGAAGGGGTTTCATTCATGTCTATGTTTTACCGAACCTACAGGGTCACAAGCTTAAGGGAATCACGATCTGCTAAGAATTAGTGAAGAAAGAGTTATGAGAAAATATTCTCAGAATAGTTCCCGGAATATAAGAGAGAGATATAGTTTCTAGAGAATTGCGAAAGAGTTTTGGATGTTTCTAGAAATGTTCTAGTGCGAGGACAGTTTGGCTGGGCCAAAGGATAAGGCCCATGAGTTATAAGGTCAGTGCAAAAGAAGTTTTGCAAAGGGCACGGGGCAAATGCCATGGTCCTTAGCGTCTGGTCTTGGGCCAGACACCAGGGTCCTTGGCGTCTGGGCTAGACGCCAAGGTCCGCGGCGTTTCATACTGGAATCCGAGAAGGACTCTTCCTTTTGTTCCAAACCGACTTTGGGGAGCTCCCTCCCAAAGTTACAACCTTAGAACTGAACATATAAATAGAGGGGCAGGGCTAGCCCCTAGAACATAAGTTTTGAAGCCTCCTCAAGTTCTCTCTTGATCTAGTTCTCGTCTAGCTTGATCTAGACTAGATCTAGTTCTAGTTCTCTCTAATCCTCATAATAGAGAAGCCCTATGCGGTTCTCTTCTTCTCCCTTTGTTGGTGCAACAAACCCTGGGTCCGTTGCCCAGACTGCGCACAGGCACCAGAACAAGATTACAACACCAAGCTCAGACTAAAGCACAAGAGATCAGTTCTTCAAGAGAGCGGCGTGCAGCACAAGAAGGCCGAGACCAAGCGAGAGGAGCAAGATATTATTAAGGGAAAAGCCTCCCTTGCCGGTCAGGTGAGACTAGCAAGGACAGGGTCACCCCCAGTAGCAAACCTCCAGGATGCCCCGGCAGGGCCTACCGGGACTCACGGAGGCAGTACCACCTCACCACACCACCTCACCACAACACACGTCGTCGATCGGTGCAGTGTCAAGCTCTAAAGTGACTAAGTGGCTACTATTAGCCACATGGCAGCCACTTTCTACAGGAAATACCTACAGGCGACGCCCGTCCTGCGACGTGTCGAGTGAGCAGGCGCAAAGCTGGCAAAACAGCCTGGCAGGGCCTGCCGGGCAAGGAACGATGTGACGTTGAGCGGTGCATTTAATGTGCTCTGTCAGCCTACAGAGTTAGGTATGATAGCACTGTTTGCTATCTTATCAGTGCATACTGACTGAATTGCCACTGTGGTGACCCTGTTGTCTATAAAAGGAGGCCCAAGGCAACCATAGAAAGGGTTAGCAAATCCACCCTCTCACACATTCATACGCGCGCAACCGTTTTGTCCTGAAGCAACCCTGTCGGGCAAGTGTGCTAGGCTCACCACCATTTTTCCACCATCAACCCACCACAACAGGAGTAGGGTTTTATGCCTCACGGCATCCCGAACCTGGGAAAAATTGCTTGTGTGATCTCTGCCGTGTTGTTCCACGCTCCTCTACTCTTTGCGCAACGTGCCATCCCCCCACCGAACCAGCAAGGGACTCTTGGTCCCATAGGTGGCAGTGGTTTCCCGCAACATCTTTGGCGCGCCAGGTAGGGGGATCACTTGCGCGAACCCGAAAGCATGAGTAGCGCATCATCTTCATTGCCATCTTCATCTTCAGCGGCGTCGTCGACTATGGCGCCCAAGAAGAAACCCGGTGCTTCAGCTCACCCGTCCACCTCGAAGGCTTCGCCGCCCGTGGCCACCGATGCTGCGGGGGACACGGAGGCACACGAGGATGTGGGTGCTGCGGGGGACGTGGTCGGCGTAGGCGGCACTGTCACCACCTCCCCCGCGACCGAAGCAGGAGTAGGAGGCATTGGAGGAGAGCAGCATCAGCAACATCCTGGTGGCCATGCTCCACGAGGTACGAGCAAAGGGGTCATTCCATCTGCACCTCTTCCTCTCGCCGAAGGGCACATCCACAGTGGTGGCGCCCGATCTGGGGCGAATCGCCGCCCCCACCACGGGCGCAACCGCATCGCGCGCGCCTCCCCCGGAGCGGGTTGACCCAACATCTGTGCCCAATGGAGCCGCTGTCCCTCAATCGCCTTGACCACATCACCGCGCCATCCAAATGGCCGGCTCGCAGCAGCGAGGGTGCGACACTGATGCCACTGGCACCGTCAGGAGCTGGGCGACGGTGCGATCTACATCATCATCACTAATGCCAAACACCGCTATGGAGGCCATGGCGCGGGCCCAACTGCTGTTGATGTTCCCGCCAGCGGCCGATCAGATGGATGAATGGAGAGCCACCATCCAAAGTCTGATTGGCTTCACCGAAGCCGGGGGCTCGCCGCGACCTCCCAAGTGATGACAACAGCTCGCGCTGCTGGTCGTACGGAAGGATCCACCCCCACGGTGCAGTCCCCACCGCGGCAACCAGCGGGGGCGTGACGGAATCAAGAACCTGATGACGTCTCGATGGACTCTTCTGACTCTCGAGCATGTCCAGGCCAACGGCGAGCCCCGGAGGACAGGTGGAGGGGAGACGCGCGCGTCATCATCGAACGATGCCATGACGACCACCATTGGACCAATGGGTGAGATGGTCTCGATGTCGACAAGCCTGTGCTAGAGGATGGCGGGTGCCTGCCTTTCAAGGTTGGGTGCCCTGCCTTTACTCGTGAGCTGCGGCGAGTCTGTTGGCCATCCACTCGCATGTTCAAGCCAGAGATGCTTGAGAAGTATGATGGGAGGCTAAACCTGGTAGAGTTTTTGAGCATCTACACCATCGCTGTTCAAGCTGCTGGAGGAAGAGATGAGAAGGTGTTTGCTAACTACTTCCCTTTGGCACTCAAGTCCAATGTGAGGTCTTGGCTGATACACCTGCCGGAGAACTCCATTTCGTCATGGGCTGACCTGTGCCATGAGTTCATTGGCGCCTTCACTAGCGGCTATCAATTACCAGGGCGGCCTAATGACTTGCAACTTCTCCAATAGAAAGAAGGAGAAACTCTCCGCAAGTATTTGCAGAGATTTAGCAGAGTCTACAGGAATATCCCAAATATCCATCCAGCCACTGTGATAGCTGCCTTCCAGTCCAATGTGCTCAACCGTAGGATTCGTTCCAAGATGAACATGCGGTTGCGCAAGACTGTGAAGGAGCTTTACACCTTGGTGGACAAGTGTGCTCGGATGGAGGAGGGAAGGAAACTCCTCGGAGAAGAAGATTGCATCAACATCAACTCAGAGGATGACGATGAATCCACCAGTCAAAAGAAGAGCAAGAAGCATAGTAAGAGGTGCAAGGATAAGGCAATGATGATTGTCGAATGATCGGGCTTGCCTAGTACCAGCAAGAAGGTGTCAGGGGGATGAACCCCAGGCAGGCAACGGAACCCGAATCCTCTTCAAAAACAATGGGGCCATCATCGCCCCTCAATCCGGCCCGACCTTGGCCGAGTTGCTCAACTCAGCCAGGTCGCTCGATCCGGCCAAGCAGGCCGACCCAGCCAGGCTCCTCGACTCGGCTCAACAACCAAGCTCAAGACTTCTCCAGCAAGCCAGCACCACCCTTGGCGTGTTCTCCAAACCCGGCCAAGGGTCAGCGGCCGTCTCATCCCAGCCGTACAATGGGACGAATCACCGCCAACTAATGATCAACACCACAGTACCCCGCCCATGCCTCTGGTCAGCCGGACGAGGCAACAGTGCCCTCCACCTACCCGCTGACTAGGGCCGGCGTGCTACAGTGCCCTACGCCTACCCACTGGCTAGGCCTAGCATGGCAATAGTGTCCCGGTGTGACCAATGACGCCCACAAGCGGTGACCTGACGGAGCGCCACTGTAGCTGACTTAACCCGGCCATGCCCTGACGATCGACAAGACGACACACAATGCCCCCTAGGCGCATGGGGCCCGCGCCCGGAAAACCCGGCGAGCCCTGGTACCCGGAGGGTCCCAGCACCGGGTTCCTGGACACTGACAACCCGGCCCTACGGCCTTGTAATATTACCCTTGTACCCCTGGGGGTTTACCTATAAAACCCCCCAGGAGCCCCCTTGCATACATGCGGAACCCACTTCATTCACACGATTGATCACACACAAAGCAACACCCGAGGAGAGGGAGCAACCTAGGCCTTGGCCAGACCTCCTTCTCCCTCCATACAGCTCTAGGAGCAACTTTGTACTGTTACATATAAACCACACTCGGCAGGACTAGGGGTGTTATCTCTCCGGAGAGCCCCAAACCTGGGTATGTCTTGCGTCCCGCGCTCGCTCATGCCGACCTCGTCTCTGGAGCCCACTAGTGCCCTGGAGCCTCCTCCTCTCTTTAGCCATCCCATGGCATCTGCCGTGCGCCCACCACGACAGTTGGTGCCCACCATGGGGCAGCTCGAGGTCCTGGCCGGGAGCATGCTTCAGATGGGGATCCTCTCCGACTCCGACGAGCCGTCACGATGGAGGACGATGTCATCGACGTGCTCCCCGCCTCCTTCACCACGCTACGCATCTCCTACGCGCCTACAGACGACGAGTACCCCGCGAGGTACTTAGCTTTTCCAACTCCCCGCTCTACATCAGCGACGGAGCTCCCACCAACGTGATGGACCTTTGCGTGGAGGTTTTCGTCACCGACATCGACGCCTCCTCATCGTCGAGCGCGGTAAGGAAGGCTGCCGAAGCTAAGGCCACGACGGATAGGGCCGGCTTGCCCAACCCGCTGCGCGCCACGATACAGAGCCTCCGCGTTCCCATCGGCACCGACATCGACGCCTCCAACATCGCCGAGCTCCGGACTCGCCTCAACGGCGATCGCCAGCGCCTGTTGGACCTCGCCGAGACACTCGCCGCCATGCAGCGTCGCCTCGACTCAGCCCAGCTGGAGCACAACACCACCTACTGCTTCACGCCTGCCGCCCCAGAGCCAAGTCGGGCCGCCGACGTGCGAGCCCGGGGTGGTGCGACCGGGCGCACTTTCGGCGCCCTCCCTCCCGTCTACGTGACTCCCATGAAAAACATGCGCACCGCCCAAGCGGCCGCGACCGACATGGATCAGCTCGCGGGCGAAGAGCTGCAGGATCGCCTCAAGAGGGTGAACGACCTCCTCGCTGCGGCTAACGCGCAGCAGGACCGCCTCAACCAACTCACCAAGCCGGCCGGATCCGGCTCCGCTCGTGTCGCAGAACCCGGCAATTTCCAGCACACGACATCTTGGCCACCCGGCGAGGCGCACTCCGGCCGCACCCGGACCGGCGCAATCCCGCCCTGACGGTCGCTGGCGGCTTGGCGGACGAGCTGGCCTCCGAGGCCCGGCGCCGCCTCAATCCCCTGCTCCAACCCGGCCGGCGTCCGGCTGTAGGTGAGCCGGCCCCCCGCGGCACAGTCACCGACCGGCTGGGTCCATGCGACATCGACAACACCGACGCTCATCACCGTCTCAACCGACTCGCCCTCTCCTAGGAGCTAGAGGAGACCGGCCCTGTCGGACCGGCGTGCTTCGGGCCACGCATCCGGGGCGAGCCTTTCACCAAAGGGTTTACGCTCCCCCACGACACCCTAAGTACAATGGCACTGTGAAGCCGGAGGACTGGCTCACCAACTACACCACCGCCATCGGCATCGCCGGCGGCAACCACTGCCTCGCCGTGCGCTACGCGCCTCTCATGCTCTATAACATCCCAAATTTTCAATTTGGAATGTTATACACTAGATCATCATTTGCATATCATATTTTATTGCATTTTGGTTGATCCTAGAAAATTCTACGCAACTCAAGGACCCTCGGAGAGAGTTGGGGATTTCGCTATTTTCATATTTGAGTTTTCTCAAATTTTGAAAAAAATAGGATCATTTGATTTTATTTATTTTATCTTCAATTATTTCTATTATCAAAATATGAGAGAGGGAATAAAATGACTTTCCCAAAAATAAAGAAATACTGAGGATTTAATAAAAAAATAAAATAAGATTTTATTTTGGTTTTATTTGCTATTTTATTTTAATTTAGGAAAAATGCACATTTTTTAAAATTGCATTTAGGCCTCAAATAAATGTTCATCCTGTGCGGCTTGATTTTAGAAGCCGGGTAAATTTTATTTCGGGATTTTTGGAGTCCATTTAGTATTCCTTTTGTTTTTTTCTGAGCGTAACTATTTAAAAAAACTCGCAACCGACTTACCGGGCCGTGTCCGACCTGGACACCCGGCCTGGCCGGCTTTAAATAGCTGGGAGGCCCAGCCGCCACCCCCCACCAAACCCTAGCCCCGCGCCGCCGCCGCCCCGCCGTGTCGCCACCCGCCGCCGCCGCCGCCGCCGCCGACGATAGCCGGATCTGCCGCCGTCGCCATTCGCCGGAGTCGCCAGAGGTAGACCTCGCCGCCGCCAGTTTTTCTCGAAAGACCGATCGGTTTTCCGTCGGTTTTGTTCGGTTTTTTAGTTTCGTTTTTTAAATAGATCGATTTTTTCTGTTTATTTAATTAGCGAGCGTTCGCTCGTTCGTTCATTTTAACGAACACGTTCATCGTTTAGATCCAGTTAACGAACGTCCGTTCGTTAATCTGTTCATCGTTTTCTTTTTCTCGGATTAAATCCACGATTTTTCTGATCGCGATTCCTGATCTGTTTTACGTTTTAGTATAACTTTTCGCTCGTTTATCAGAATCACGCGATTCAAGCGCCTGGAGTTTCGTCTCAAAACCCTCTTTACGTTTAACCAACTCAAACAAGTTTTGCCACTGTAAAAATTGCCCTAGATCCAGAATAGTAAACGAAGCTTGTTTCTTTTGCCGTTTGTCTTTTGTTGCTTCGTTCGATTTGATTCTTTTTGCCAACCGGAGTTCTTAAGTTGAACTTTCTGGTTAGATCTCTTATTTGAGTTTTACCTGTGCATTAGTTGAGTACTTATTGTATGCTTGTTTGTTTGCGATAGAGTACCCGAAGTGCGCCGCTTGCTACTTTGAATCGCTAGGTTTCCCGGATCATCAGCAAGGCAAGTAACACTTTGATCATACTTCCAATTACCCAGTTTTATTGCATTAGATCAATCCTCACTCATTGCATTATTAGGATCTAATTAAATTGTGGGTTTGGGAAGTAGTTGAGGTAGTACGTATTATCTGTTATTATCAAACCTTTGGGAGTTACTTCTACATTTGCTTATTATGCCATGCTATGCTAGTAGACGTGGATTGGGTGAGTGAAATCCATGACAGATGTGAGATTGTTAAATTAAAGGTTTATCTAAGGTGGCAACTTAAATACACATCTGGGTGGATTGAGGCACCTGGGTATTCCAGCGATTGCCTGTTTTCTTTTGGACTGCCACCCAGGCTCAAAGGGATCATGAGATTATTCATGCTAGAAACTTCCGTGTGCAGCCACAAGCTATTATGGGCTCTAGCATAGTTGATTAAGTCGTGCGAACTCTTACAGTGGTAGACTAGCAGATGTAGGGGAAAGTAGGTGTAACGGTCTACCCGATCGTAAGGTGCTAGCGCTTCTGAAAGACTATGTCTCGGTCATCCGTTTCTCAAACAACATGTAGTGCGAGAATCCCAACGGAGGAGATCGAGTCTTGTGGGGAAAAGTGCGCAAACCTCTGCAGAGTGTATAAACTAATCATGGTTAGCCGTGTCCCCGGTTATGGACATCTTGAGTATCTAGTACCTGGATTATCATGTGAATCTCATCATGTTACTCTAAAAAATTAATTTTGTTGGGTTTTGTTTAATGATGATGCTTAATTGGGATTGAGAATGCTGTCAACCATTCTCAATGTTTAACAACCACCATGATAGTTAACTAAAATTTATTCCTTTGCAGTAGGGAAAAATTGGCTTTACGCAAAACTGTAACCATAGAGCTTTCCACCAGCCAAATATGCATGTAGTATAGCCTTATTGTTTCATTGCTCTCTATGTGTTGCATTGCCAGCATATTCCATGTGCTGAACCGTTTCGGGCTGGAATGTTAATGTTGCAGACTTTTCAGACGATGACTAAGGTGCTTTTAGGTCGTGGTTCTATACTCAGTGATGCCGTTGGAGTTGATGGACTCACTTATCTTCCAAGCCTTCCGCTGTTATCGTTATTAGATGACCTTAAGCCATACTTATTGTAATAAGTTCTCTTTTGAGACACTCGATGTAATAAGTGTGTGATTGCTACTCTGTTATAAATCCATCAAGTACTGTGTGGTGTCAGCATTACTGATCCAGGGATGACACCTGAGCATAGAGATTGGACCGTTTGAGGTCTGGTCGTTACAAGATGGTATCAGAGCACACGCTGACTGTAGGACACGACCACTAAGCTAAAAGACCTAGATCACTACTCACTCTCTTCTCTTTCCGACCTCTCATCTTTTCTACTCTTTTAGGATGGCGGATGCAAAGAACAAGTTCACGCAACCGGATGAAGATACACCCTTTGGACGTCACTTGAAGGAAGTCACTAG
The DNA here is from genome assembly GCF_018294505.1 of Triticum aestivum. NCBI lineage: Eukaryota > Viridiplantae > Streptophyta > Magnoliopsida > Poales > Poaceae > Triticum > Triticum aestivum. Next base: position 363,563,654 of record NC_057806.1, on the reverse strand, counting down.
ATACCTGAACATAGGAGTACCAAGCTTCACCGGGACTTACAACGCCACTTTACCTGAAGAAGAGCGTTGGATGATTCAAGTTCAAGTTCCAGGAAGGACGTTCATGCCAATCACTAAGCCCATAGAGTTTTCTTTTGATGCACCAACCTGGAGTCTAGGAGAGAGCATGGCAGCTCACATCGCCATGGGACGCATTGGAGAAGTTTACCGCAATGATCTCAAGGATACTATCTACCAGATTTGTGGGCGCCGAGATAATCACTGGGAGATGATCAGCACCAGGAAGGATAGATCAATCACAACTTTTATCCAGGAGTTAAACCAGCACATTCGACGTCAGGAGAACCAGATGTGCGCTGACATGATAGATCTGAAGAAGGCAAGGACAAGAATCAAGGAACTGGAGAAAGAACTCAAGGCTACATGTGAAGATTATGAAGAGGAAATTGAAGTACTAGTGGACAAGAATGCCGACTTAACAATGAAGATTGGAATATTCATGGGAGGCCCTACACTAGTAGAAGAAGACGAAGAACCCAAGGAGATTCGCCCGGAAGACTACATCATCATTGACGACACCGACTTGGATCCAAATGATAGCGATGATGACTATGTGGATGAAGCTGGAGCAGATATAATGGAGTCTGCAACCGAAGAATATTTCTAGTAGACCACCCTAACAGTAGTAGTAGTCCACCATGGAAATATAGTAGTCCGAGCACTTTTGCGATAGTTAGATCAATTGTATGCCCTTGTTTGATTGAACGAAGTGAATTGTTTGCTTTTGCCTCATGTGCATATGGGTAGTGTTTTCTCTCTAGACCCCTCTCTATTCTTAAATCTCATCTTTTCTAAACCCTTAGATGCCTCCAAGACGTGACCCCGGATTTACCTTCCCACCGGAGCTCACCCAGTTGATCCAGCAGCAGAACACATTGATGTAGTTGCTAGTCCAGAATCAGAATCAGGGGAATAACAACAACAACAACCCACCACCACCACCACCACCTGTTGATCACTTAGCCCGTTTTCTTAGGTTGGATCCGCCGATGTTCTCCAGTAGCACCGAGCCAATAGTAGCAGATGATTGGCCCCATAAGACCGCAAGGGAGTTGACCACCGCAGGATGCACAGATGCGGAAAAGGTGAAGTTTGCCGCACATCAGCTTGAAGGACCTGCATCATCATGGTGGGAGAATTTCACAGCCACTTTCCCTATCGACACTGTCATGTGGGACCAGTTTCAGCAGGCTTTCCGTACTGCCCATGTTTCAGCAGGAGCTATGGCCATGAAGAAGCGAGAGTTTTGCAACTTGCGCCAAGGAGGAAAGACAGTTGGATAGTATGTGAAGGACTTTAGTAAGTTAGCACGTTATGCCCCAGATGACGTAGCTACAGATGCAGCTAAGCAGGAGAAGTTTCTGGAAGGACTGAATGATGAGTTGAGCATGCAGTTGATGGTAGCAACTTTCAACAACTACCAGGAGTTGGTAGACCGTGCTCTTATGATTGAAGGGAAGCATCAGCAGATTGAGAACCGCAAGAGGAAGTATGGACTAGGGAAGTACAATTCAAGAGCTCAACAGAAGCCACGTTTTACCCCTAGACCAGGAGGACATTTTCAGCATACCCATGGAGGAGGTAGCTCGCACAATCATAATGGCACCAAGAATGGTAATGGGAATGGAGGAAGCAATGGCCAGAACCGCACCAACCCATCGACCCCAGCCAAGAGAGACCTGAGCCAAGTCACTTGCTTTAAGTGCCAGAAGACCGAACATTATGCCAATGAATGTCCTAAATCCCAGAATGGAAATGGCAATGGAAGCTCTGGGAAGAAGCCGAACCCTTTCAACAGGGGACAGGTGAACCACGTTAACGTGGAGGAGGTTGAAGAGCAGCCGGATGCAGTAATCGGTAAGTTTTTGGTTAAGTCATTTACTGCACTCGTTCTTTTTGATACTGGTGCATCGCATTCATACATATCAAAGGGATTTGTGGATAAGTATAACCTGCCCACCAAAGTTCTTAGAACACCTATGTTAGTTAGCTCACCAGGAGTGGAGTATATGGCTAGCCAAGGATGTTTTCAAGTGCCATTGAGTATAGGTAGGCATGGGTTTCCCTCGGATTTGATCATTTTGGAATCACAAGGATTGGATGTAATTCTGGGTATGGATTGGCTGTCGATGTATGGAGGAAACATTGATTGCGCCAGTAAGTCGATCTTGCTTACCACCCCAGAAGGGAGAAGGATCAAGTATGTATCCCGGCATGTGCCGAAGAGGACTCAAGTAAATTGTCTAACAGGAGTTGTGCAGGAGGAAGTACTAATAGTGAAGGATTTCCCTGATGTATTTCCAAAAGAGTTGCCAGGCATGCCACCGGATAGAGATATTGAGTTTTTGATTGAGCTTTTGCCAGGCACAGGGCCAATATCAAAGAGACCATATAGGATGCCCGCAAAGGATTTGGTGGAGATTAAGAAGCAGATTAAGGAGTTACTAGATAAGGGATATATTCGCCCGAGTTCTTCGCCTTGGGGATCGCCAGTACTTCTAGTGGAGAAGAAGAATGGATCGTTAAGGATGGTTGTTGATTATCGAGGATTGAATGAAGTAACGATCAAGAACAAGTACCCACTACCAATGATCAATGATCTGTTTGATCGATTGCAAGGAGCTAAGGTATTTTCCAAGATCGATCTGCGATCAGGATACCACCAGTTGAAGATTCGAGAACAGGATATTCCTAAGACAGCTTTTACCACCAGGTATGGGCTGTACGAGTATACTGTTATGTCATTTGGTCTGACTAACGCACCTGCATATTTTATGAACATGATGAACAAAGTGTTTATGGAGTTCTTGGATAAGTTCGCCGTGGTGTTCATTGATGATATCCTAGTTTACTTGAAGAATGAAGAGGCGCATAAGGAGCATTTGCGTTGGGTTCTTGGAAAGCTCAGAGAACATCAATTATATGCCAAGTTTAGCAAATGTAAGTTTTGGTTGAAGGAAGTTGGATTTCTCGGACACGTTATATCTGGAGAAGGTATAACAGTAGATCCCACTAAGGTTGATACCGTGACAAATTGGGAAGCCCCAACAACAGTTGGAGAGATCTGGATTTTTCTTGGACTCACAGGATACTACCGGAGGTTTATTGAGAATTTCTCAAAGATTGCGAAGCCTATGACAGAGTTGTTGAAAAAGGATACCAAGTTCATATGGATGGAGGAATGTGAGGCTAGTTTCCAGGAGTTAAAGAAACGTTTGGTTACATCACCTGTGTTGATTTTGCCAGATCAGACCAAGGATTATGAGGTGTATTGCGACGCTTCACGTCGAGGACTTGGAGCAGTGCTTATGCAGGAAGGAAGAGTTGTTTCATATGCCTCACGACAGCTTAAGCCTCATGAGTTAAATTATGCTACGCATGATTTGGAGTTAGCAGCCGTAGTGTATGCATTGAAAACTTGGAGACACTTTCTCATTGGAAACCATTGTGAGGTGTACACGGATCACAAGAGTTTGAAGTATATTTTCACGCAGAAGGAGTTGAATCTCAGGCAAAGGAGATGGTTGGAGCTCATCAAGGATTATGATATGAGATTGCATTATCACCCCGGAAAGGCTAACGTAGCAGCTGACGCATTGAACCGTAAAAGTCATGTCAACACCTTAATGACGGGAGATTTACCAAGGGAGTTAGCAGAAAATCTTCATGAGCTATGTTTGGATATAGTCCCAAGAGGCTATGTAGCAGCATTGGAGATTCAGTCTACTTTGATGGATAAGATCAGAGAAGCCCAGAAGACTGACAAGGAGATTACCTCTATAAAGGATAAAATGAGCAAAGGAAAAGCTAAGGGATTTCGTAAAGATGAGCATGATACCTTATGGTGTGAAGACCGTGTTTATGTGCCTAATGATTCGGAGATCAGGAAGTTAATTCTACAAGAGGCCCATGATTCACCATATCCGATTCACCCAGGAAATACCAAGATGTATTTGGATTTGAAGGATACTTTCTGGTGGACCGGAATGAAGAAGGATATTGCGGAATATGTAGCAGTTTGTGATGTATGTCAAAGAGTAAAGGCAGAGCATCAGAAGCCAGTAGGATTGCTACAGCCATTACCAATACCCGAATGGAAGTGGGATAAGTTAGGCATGGATTTTATCACCGGATTGCCCAGAACACATTCAGGCTATGACTCGATATGGGTTGTAGTCGATCGTTTGACAAAGGTAGCTCATTTCATTCCAGTGAAGACTACCTATACCAGTGCAAAGTTGGCAAAGATATACATGACCAGAATCGTATGTCTGCATGGAGTTCCAAGGAGCATTGTATCAGATAGAGGAACCCAATTTACCTCAAAGTTCTGGAATCAGTTGCATGAAACTTTGGGTACCAGACTGGAGTTTAGTACAGTTTTCCATCCGCAGACAGACGGACAGACCAAGAGAGTCAACCAGATTTTGGAGGATATGCTGAGAGCTTGTGCGCTAGATTATGGATCTAGGTGGGACGAGAATTTGCCATATGCAGAGTTCTCTTACAACAACAGTTATCAATCCAGTTTGAAGATGGCCCCTTTCGAAGCCTTGTACGAAAGGAGGTGCAGGACCCCATTGTCGTGGGATGAAGTTGGAGACCGCAAGTTGTTTGGACCGGATCTGATTAAGGAGTCTGAACAGAAAGTGAAATTGATTCGCGATAGGCTCAAGGTAGCTCAATCCAGGCAGAAGAGCTACGCAGATTCTAAACGCAAGGAGACAGTTTACGAAGTCGGAGACCGATTTTATCTTCGAGTATCTCCACTTCGAGGAGTTAAGCGCTTTGGAGTTAAGGGAAAGTTAGCGCCACGTTTTGTAGGCCCATACAAAGTTTTGGAGCGTATGGGAGAAGTAGCCTATAAGTTGGAATTGCCTAAAGGATTATCAGGAGTTCACGATGTGTTCCATATTTCCCAGTTGAAGAAGTGCCATGCAGAAATGGCTGACATACCGCTGAGAGATACAGTGCCGCTGGAAGCGATTCAGCTGGACAATGATTTGACCTATGAGGAGAAACCAGTCAAGATTCTTGATTATGCCAGTCGAGTCACCCGCAACAAGGTTATCAAGTTTTGCAAAGTTCAGTGGAGCCACCACACGGAGGATGAAGCCACCTAGGAGCGAGAGGAAGAATTGCCGAAGGACCACCCTCACCTATTTTCTAGCCAACCCGAATCTCGAGGGCGAGATTCATCTTAAGGGGGGTAGGTTTGTAACATCCAAAATTTTCAATTTGGAATGTTATACACTAGATCATCATTTGCATATCATATTTTATTGCATTTTGGTTGATCCTAGAAAATTCTACGCAAATCAAGGACCCTCTGAGAGAGTTGGGGATTTCGTTATTTTCATATTTGAGTTTTCTCAAATTTAAGAAAAAACAGGATCATTTGATTTTATTTATTTTATCTTCAATTATTTCTATTATCAAAATATGAGAGAGGGAATAAAATGACTTTCTCAAAAATAAAGAAATACTGAGGATTTAATAAAAAAATCAAATAAGATTTTATTTTGGTTTTATTTTCTATTTTATTTGAATTTAGGAAAATGCGCGTTTTCAAAATTGCCTTTAGGCCCCAAATAAATGTTCATCCTGTGCGGCTTGATTTTAGAAGCCGGGGAAAATTTATTTCGGGATTTTTGGAGTCCGTTTAGTATTCCTTTTGTTTTTTTCTGAGCGTAACTATTTAAAAAAAACGCGCAACCGACTTACCGGGCCGTGTCCGACCTGGACACCCGGCCCGACCGGCTTTAAATAGCCCGGAGGCCCAGCCGCCACCCCCACCAAACCCTAGCCCCGCGCCGCCGCCGCCCCGCCGCGCCGCCGCCCGCCGCCCCGCCGCGCCGCCGCCCGCCACCGCCGCCGGCGATCGCCGGATCCGTCGCTGCCGCCGTTCGCCGGAGTCGCCGGAGGTAGACCTCGCCGCCGCCGGTTTTTCCCGAAAGACCAATCGGTTTTCTGTCGGTTTTGTTCGGTTTTTTTAGTTTTGTTTTTTAAATAGATCGGTTTTTCCGGTTTATTTAATTTGCGAGCGTTCGCTCATTCGTTCGTTTTAACGAACGCGTTCATCGTTTAGATCCAGTTAACGAACGTCCGTTCGTTAATCTATTCGTCATTTTCTTTTTCTCAGATTAAATCCGCGGTTTTTCTGATCGCGATTCCTGATCCGTTTTTCGTTTTAGTATAACTTTTCTCTCGTTTATCGGAATCAGGCGATTCAAGCGCGTGGAGTTTCGTCTCGAAACCCTCTTTCCGTTTAACCAACTCAAACAAGTTTTTGCCACTGTAAAAATTGCCCTAGGTCCAGAATAGTAAACGAAGCTAGTTTCTTTTGCCGTTTGTCTTTTGTTGCTTCGTTCGATTTGATTCTTTTTGCCAACCGGAGTTCTTAAGTTGAACTTTCTGGTTAGATCTCTTATTTGAGTTTTACCTGTGCATTAGTTGAGTACTTATTGTATGCTTGTTTGTTTGCGATAGAGTACCCGAAGTGCGCCGCTTGCTACTTCGAATCGCTAGGTTTCCCGGATCATCAGCAAGGCAAGTAACACTTTGATCATACTTCCAATTACCCAGTTTTATTGCATTAGATAAATCCTCACACATTGCATGATTAGGATCTAATTAAATTGTGGGTTTGGGAAGTAGTTGAGGTAGTACCTATTACCTGTTATTATCAAACCTTTGGGAGTTACTTCTACGTTTGCTTATTATGCCATGCTATGCTAGTAGACGTGGATTGGGTGAGTGAAATCCATGACAGATGTGAGATTGTTAAATTAAAGGTTTATCTAAGGTGGCAACTTAAATACACATCTCGGTGGATTGAGGTACCTGGGTATTCCAGCGATTGCCTGTTTTCTTTTGGATCGCCACCCAGGCTCAAATTGATCATGAGATTATTCATGCTAGAACTTCCGTGTGCAGCCACAAGCTATTATGGGCTCTAGCATAGTTGATTAAGTCGTGCGAACTCTTATAGTGGTAGACTAGCAGATGTAGGGGAAAGTAGGTGTAACGGTCTACCCGATCGTAAGGTGCTAGCGCTTCTGAAAGACTATGTCTCGGTCATCCGTTTCTCAAACAACATGTAGTGCGAGAATCCCAACGGAGGAGATCGAGTCTTGTGGGGAAAAGTGCGCAAACCTCTGCAGATTGTATAAACTAATCATGGTTAGCCGTGTCCCCGGTTATGGACATCTTGAGTATCTAGTACCTGGATTATCATGTGAATCTCATCATGTTACTCTAAAAAATTAATTTTGTTGGGTTTTGTTTAATGATGATGCTTAATTGGGATTGAGAATGCTGTCAACCATTCTCAATGTTTAACAACCACCATGATAGTTAACTAAAATTTATTCCTTTGCAGTAGGGAAAAATTGGCTTTACGCAAAACTGTAACCATAGAGCTTTCCACCAGCCAAATATGCATGTAGTATAGCCTTATTCTTTCATTGCTCTCTATGTGTTGCATTGCCAACATATTCCATGTGCTGACCCGTTTCGGGCTGCAACGTTGATGTTGTAGACTTTTTAGACAATGATTAAGGTGCTTTTAGGTCATGGTTCTATACTCAGTGATGCCGTTGGAGTTGATGGACTCACTTATCTTCCAAGCCTTCCGCTGTTATCGTTATTAGATGGCCTTAAGCCATACTTATTGTAATAAGTTCTCTTTTGAGACACTCAATGTAATAAGTGTGTGATTGCTACTCTGTTTTAAATCCTTCAAGTACTGTGTGGTGTCAGCATTACTGATCCAGGGATGACACCTGAGCACAGAGATTGGACCGTTTGAGGTCTGGTCGCTACATGCTCCAGGGGTTGGCCCGCACCTGGTTGAATAGTCTGCCGGCCGGCAGCATCAACACGTGGGTCGACTTCGAGCAAGCTTTCGTGCACAACTTCACCAAAACCTACAAGCGACCCGGCCGCCCCAGTCAGCTCGCTGATACGTCTCCAACGTATCTATAATTTTTGATTGCTCCATGCTATATTATCTACTGTTTTAGATGTTTATGGGATTTATTATACACCTTTATATCATTTTTTGGGACTAACTATTAACCCAGAGCCCAGTGCCAGTTTATCTTTTTACCTTGTTTTAGGGTTTCGAAGAAAAGGAAAACCAAACGGAGTCCAATTGACCCGAAACTTCACGGAACTCATTTTTGGAAGGAAAGAAGCCCAGAAGACTTGGAGTGCACGCCAGGGGAGTTACGAGGAGGCCACGAGGCAGGGGGGCGCGCCCACCCCCTGGGCACGCCCTCCACCCTCGTGGGCCCCTCGTGGCTCCCCTGACGTACTTCTTCCACCTATATATCTCCATATACCCTAAAAACATCCGGGAGCACAATAGATCGGGAGTTCCGCCGCAAGAAGCCTCCGTAGCCACCGAAAACCAATCTAGACCCGTTCCGGCATCCTGCTGGAGGGGAAATCCTTCTCCGATGGCCATCTTCATCATCCCGGTGCTCTCCATGACGAGGAGGGAGTAGTTCTCCCTTGGGGCTGAGGGTATGTACCAGTAACTATGTGTTTGATCTCTCTCTCTCTCTCTCTCGTGTTCTTGAGGTGATACGATCTTGATGTATCACGAGCTTTGCTATTATAGTTGGATCCTATGATGTTTTCTCCCCCCTCTACTCTCTTGTAATGGAATGAGTTTCCCCTTTGAAGTTATCTTATCAGATTTAGTCTTTAAAGATTTGAGAACACTTGATGTATGTCTTGCCGTGCGTATCTGTGGTGACAATGGGATACCACGTGATTCACTTGATGTATGTTTTGGTGATCAACTTGTGGGTTCCGCCCATGAACCTATGCATAGGGGTTGGCACACGTTTTCATCGTGATTCTCCGGTAGGAACTTTGGGGCACTCTTTGAGGTCCTTTGTGTTGGTTGAATAGATGAATCTGAGATTGTGTGATGCATATCGTATAATCATACCCATGGATACTTGAGGTGACATTGGAGTATCTAGGTGACATTAGGGTTTTGGTTGATTTGTGTCTTAAGATGTTATTCTAGTACGAACTCTAGGGCTGTTTGTGACACTTATAGGAATATCCCAACGGATTGATTGGAAAGAATAACTTTGAGGTGGTTTCGTACCCTACCATAATCTCTTCGTTTGTTCTTCGCTATTAGTGACTTTGGAGTGACTCTTTGTTGCATGTTGAGGGATAGTTATGTGATCCAATTATGTTATTATTGTTGAGGGAACTTACACTAGCGAAAGTATGAACCCTAGGCCTTGTTTCCTATCATTGAAATACCATTTATGCTCACTTTTACCATTAGTTACCTTGCTGTTTTTATATTTTCAGATTACAAAAACTATTATCTACTATCCATATACCACTTGTATCACCATCTCTTCGCCGAACTAGTGCACCTATACAATTTACCATTGTATTGGGTGTGTTGGGGACACAAGAGACTCTTTGTTATTTGGTTGCAGGGTTGCTTGAGAGAGCCCATCTTCATCCTACGCCTCCTACAGATTGATAAACCTTAGGTCATCCACTTGAGGGAAATTTGCTACTGTCCTACAAACCTCTGCACTTGGAGGCCCAACAACTTCTACAAGAAAAAGGTTGTGTAGTAGACATCACTCGCCATGTGCGTGCAAGGGCCGACGGAAACCGGCCGCGAGTACCTCGCACGCTGGACTGAGCTCCGGAACAGCTGCGAGGGCGTCCACGAAGTTCAAGCCATCCAATACTTTGTCAACGGGTGCCGAGACGGCACCCTCCTCAATCACAAGCTCTTGCGCTCCGAGCCGGCCACTATGGTCGTGCTCATGGTAACGGCAGACAAGTACGCCAACGCTGACCCCGCCATGAAAATCCAGGTGGCACTGGACGAAGCCAGCAAGGCAAAGCCGGTGCCGCCTCCGAAGCCGAATGGTGAGGGAAGCCGGCAGTAGCACAAACAGCAGAACAAGCGCAAAGCCAATCAACTGGCTCAGCGCTACGACAACCGACTCGTCGCGGCAGCCGAGCAAGCGCCCGCGGCCGACCCGGCAGCCAAACGCCGAAACACTGGCAAAATAGCGTGGCAGCCCGCCATGAGTTTCAAGGAGATGCTCGACGCTCCCTGCAAGCACCACAGCGGCGCGAGGCCGTCTACACACACACTTCGACAATGCGCCATCACTAAGCGCATCGGCAGGGGCGACATCCTGCCGCCTTCGACTCCGGCTCCGGGAGCGGGGCAGCCGCCTCCGCCTCCGCCACCGCCTCCGTCCGCTGGCGCGATGCGCGATGACCCCTACCCGGCCCAGAACACGACCTGCGTCGTCTTCACCAGCCTCGGCGACGACAAGCGCAGCGAGCGCCTCCTTCGGTAGGAGGTGAACACCATCGTCCCAGCCAAGACGGAGTACATGCATTGGTCGGAGCGCCAGGTCACCTGGACCCGGGAAGACCACCCGGTCATCATGCCGAACCCGGGTGGTTACGCTCTCATCCTCGACCCCACCATCGTCGCGCTGCAGCGCACGTGCAAGTTCTCCCGGGTTCTCATCGATGGCGGCAGCAGCATCAACATTCTCTACCGCGACACCATGACCAAGCTCGACCTCAAGGCCAAGGACCTGGAGCTGACCCGGACGATCTTCCACGACATCATTCCTGGCCTCTCCTGCTCCCCGATCGGTCGGATCCGGCTCGACGTCATGTTCGGCGACAACAGCCACTTCCGATGCGAGCCGATCTGGTTCGAGGTAGTGGACCTATCCAGCGCGTACCACGCGTTGCTGGGTAGGCCCGCGCTCGCCAAGTTCATGGCGGTCCCCCACTATGCCTACCTGAAGATGAAGCTGTCGGGTCCAAAGGGCCTCATCACCATCACCGGCGACTACCGCAAGTCCCTGGACCGTGCTGATACGTCTCCAACGTATCTACTTTTCCAAACACTTTTGCCCTTGTTTTGGACTCTAACTTGTATGATTTGAATGGAACTAACCTGGACTGACGCTGTTTTTAGCAGAATTGCCATGATGTTGTTTTATGTGCAGAAAACAAAAGTTCTTGGAATGACCTGAAACTCCACGGGATATCTTACAATAAATAATAAAAAATCCTCGCCAAAGGTGAAGACCAGGGGGCACACGCCCTTCTCACGAGGGTGGGGGGCGCGCCCCCTAGGGCGCGCCCCCTACCTCGTGGGCCCCCTGGAGACTCCCCGACTCCAACTCCAACTCTATATAACTACTTTCGGGGAGAAAAAATAGGAGAGAAGAAATCATCGCATTTTACGATACGGAGCCGCCGCCAAGCCCTAAAACCTTTCAGGAGGGCTGATCCGGAGTCCGTTCGGGGCTCCAAAGAGGGGGATTCGTCGCTGTCGTCATCATCAACCATCCTCCATCACCAATTTCATGATGCTCACCGCCGTGCGTGAATAATTCCATCGTAGGCTTGCTAGACGGTGATGGGTTGGATGAGATTCACCATGTAATCGAGTTAGTTTTGTTAGGGTTTGATCCCTAGTATCCACTATGTTATGAGATTGATGTTGCTATGACTTTGCTATGCTTAATGCTTGTCACTAGGGCCCGAGTGCCATGATTTCAGATCTGAACCTATTATGTTTTCATCAATATATGAGAGTTCTAGATCCTATCTTGCAAGTCTATAGTCACCTATTATGTGTTATGATCCGTTAACCCCGAAGTGACAATAATCAGCATACTTATCGGTCATGACCGTAGTTTGAGGAGTTCATATATTCACTATGTGCTAATGCTTTGTTCCGGTTCTCTATTAAAAAGGAGGCCTCAATATCCCTTAGTTTCCATTAGGACCCCGCTGCCATGGGAGGGAAGGACAAAAGATGTCATGCAAGTTGTTTTCCATAAGCACGTATGACTATATTCGGAATACATGCCTACATTACATTGACGAATTGGAGCTAGTTCTGTGTCACCCTATGTTATGGCCGTTACATGATGAACCACATCCGGCATAATTATCCATTATTGATCCAATGGCTACGAGCTTTACACATACTGGTTTACGCTTATTTACTTTCCCGTTGCTATTGTTAAAATCACTACAAAATACCAAAAACATTACTTTGCTTTCATTAATCTTTTGTTACCGTTACCATCACTATCATATTACTTTGCTACTAAACACTTTGCTGCAGATACTAAGTTTCCAGGTGTGGTTGAATTGACAAGTCAGCTACTAATACTTGAGAATATTCTTTGGCTCCCCTTGTGTCGAATCAATAAATTTGGGTTGAATAATCTACCCTCGAAAGCTGTTGCGATCCCCTATACTTGTGGGTTATCATGTGCCCGAGACGGCGCCAAGCTAGCCGAGTCGCTGGTCGTAGCCGAGGAGCGGCGCCAACTCGACCAGATCGTCGCCTTGGCCCAGGAGGCGTCGGCCACCCAGATCCCGACCGAGGAGCCGGTCGACGAGGCCGTGTTCAAGCCCTCCAAAGAGACCAAGAAGGCGAAGCTGAACCCAGAGGATCCCAGCTACAGCAAGTACGTTGTTGTAGGCACCTGCCTCGACAACAAATAGGAAGGCGAGCTCGTCGACTTCCTCCGTGAGAATCGGGATATTTTTGCATGGACCCCCAAGGACATGCCGGGTATCCCAAGGAAGTACGTCGAGCACAAAATCCACATCCACAAGGACGCCAAGCCTGTCCGTCAACCCTGTGATGCTTTTCCGAAGAGAAGAGAAGGACCATTGGTGAAGAGGTCGCCAAACTCTTGGCGGCCCGCTTCATCATGGAAGTGTTTCACCCCGAGTGGCTGGCCAACCCAGTCCTCGTCCTGAAGAAGAACAAGACCTGGCGCATGTGTATCCATTACACCAGCCTGAACAAGGCCTGCCCCAAAGAGCCGTTCGCCCTCCCGCGGATCGACCAAGTCATCGACTCCACCGCCGGGTGCGAGCTCCTCCTTCCTGGATGCTTACTCCGGCTATCATCATATCAAGCTGGACCCGGCCGACGCCTTGAGGACGTCCTTCATTACGCCTTTCGGGGCGTATTGCTACATGAAGGAAATATGCCCTAGAGGCAATAATAAAGATAATATTTATTTCCTTATATCATGATAAATGTTTATTATTCATGCTAGAATTGTATTAACCGGAAACATAATACATGTATGAATACATAGACAAACATAGTGTCACTAGTATGCCTCTACTTGACTAGCTCGTTGGTCGAAGATGGTTAAGTTTCCTAACCATAGACATGAGTTGTCATTTGATTAACGGGATCACATCATTAGGAGAATGATGTGATTGACTTGACCCATTTCATTAGCTTAGCACTTGATCGTTTAGTTTGTTGCTATTGCTTTCTTCATGACTTATACATGTTCCTATGACTATGAGATTATGCAACTCCCGTTTATCGGAGGAACACTTTGTGTGCTAGCAAACGTCACAATGTAACTGGGTGATTATAAAGGTGCTCTACAGGTGTCTCCGAAGGTACTTGTTGGGTTGGCGTATTTCGAGATTAGGATTTGTCACTCCGATTGTCGGAGAGGTATCTCTGGGCCCTCTCGGTAATGCACATCACATAAGCCTTGCAAGCATTGCAACTAATAATTTAGTTGCGGGATGATGTATTATGGAACGAGTAAAGAGACTTGCCGGTAACGAGATTGAACTAGGTATTGAGATACCGACGATCAAATCTCGGGCAAGTAACATACCGATGACAAAGGGAACAACGTATGTTGTTATGCGGTCTGACCGATAAAAGATCTTCGTAGAATATGTGGGAGCCAATATGAGCATCCAAGTTCCTCTATTGGTTATTGACCGGAGACGTGTCTCGGTCATGTCTACATTGTTCTAGAACCCGTAGGGTCCGCACGCTTAACGTTACAATGAAAGTTTCATTATGAGTTTATATATTTTGATGTACCGAAGGTTGTTCGGAGTCCCAGATATGATCACGGACATGACGAGGAGTCTCGAAATGGTCGAGACATAAAGATCGATATATTGGACGGCTATATTCGGACACTTGAAGTGTTTCGGGTGATTTCGGAGAAAACCGGAGTGCTGGAAGGGTTACCGGAACCCCCCGGGGAAGTATTGGGCCTTAGTGGGCTTGAGGGGAGAGAGAGGGCAGCAGCCCAGGAGGTGGCACGCCCCCTCCCATGGGGAGTCCGAATTGGACTAAGGGAGGGGGGCGCGGCCCCTCTTTCCCTCTCCCTCTCCCTCTCTTTCCTTCCCCCTTCCCTCTTCCTAGTTGGACTAGGAAAGGGGAGTCCTACTCCTACTAGGAGGAGGACTCCCCCCTCCTTGGCGCGCCTCAAGGGCCGGCCGGCCTCCCCCCTTGCTCCTTTATATACAGGGGCAGGGGGCACCTCTAGACACACAAGTTGATCTTCGTGATCGTTCTCTTAGCCGTGTGCGGTGCCCCCCTCCACCATAATCCTCGATAATATTGTAGCGGTGCTTAGGCAAATCCCTGCGATGGTAGAACATCAAGATCATCACCACGCCGTCGTGCTGACGGAACTCTTCCCCGACACTTTGCTGGATCGGAGTCCGGGGATCGTCATCGAGCTGAACGTGTGCTAGAACTCAGAGGTGCCGTAGTTTCGGTGCTTGATCGGTCGGGCCGTGAAGACGTACGACTACATCAATCGCATTGTGCTAACGCTTCCGCTTCCGGTCTACAAGGGTACGTAGACAACACTCTCCCCTCTCGTTGCTATGCATCACCATGATCTTGCGTGTGCGTAGGAAATTTTTGAAATTACTACGTTCCCCAACAGTGGTATCCGAGCCTAGGTTTTATGCGTTGATGTTGTGCACGAGTAGAACACAAGTGAGTTGTGGGCAATATAAGTCATACTGCTTACCAGCATGTCATACTTTGGTTCGGCGGTATTGTTGGATGAAGCGGCCCGGACCGACATTACGTGTACGCTTACGCGAGACTGGTTCTACCGACGTGCTTTGCACACAGGTGGCTGGCGGGTGTCAGTTTCTCCAACTTTAGTTGAACCGAGTGTGGCTACGCCCGGTCCTTGCGAAGGTTAAACAACACCAACTTGACAAACTATCGTTGTGGTTTTGATGCGTAGGTAAGAACGGTTCTTGCTAAGCCCGTAGCAGCCACGTAAAACTTGCAACAACAAAGTAGAGGACGTCTAACTTGTTTTTGCATGGCATGTTGTGATGTGATATGGTCAAGACATGATGCTAAATTTTATTGTATGAGATGATCATGTTTTGTAACCGAGTTATCGGCAACTGGCAGGAGCCATATGGTTGTCGCTTTATTGTATGCAATGCAATTGCGCTGTAATGCTTTACTTTATCACTAAGCGGTAGCGATAGCCGTGGAAGCATAAGATTGGCGAGATGACAACGATGCTACGATGGTGATCAAGGTGTTG
Organism: Triticum aestivum; assembly: GCF_018294505.1. Taxonomy (NCBI): domain Eukaryota; kingdom Viridiplantae; phylum Streptophyta; class Magnoliopsida; order Poales; family Poaceae; genus Triticum; species Triticum aestivum. Next base: position 363,548,181 of record NC_057806.1, on the reverse strand, counting down.
CGCCGGTGATGATGGTGATCATGACGGTGCTTCGAAGATGGAGATCACAAGCACAAGATGATGATGGCCATATCATATCACTGATATTGATTGCATGTGATGTTTATCTTTTATGCATGTTATCTTGCTTTGATTGACGGTAGCATTATAAGATGATCCCTCACTAAATTATCAAAGTATAAGTGTTCTCCCTGAGTATGCACCGTTGCGAAAGTTCTTCGTGCTGAGACACCACGTGATGATCGGGTGTGATAGGCTCTACGTTCAAATACAACAGGTGCAAAACAGTTGCACACGCGGAATACTCAGGTTTAACTTGATGAGCCTAGCATATAACAGATATGGCCTCGGAACACGGAGACCGAAAGGTCGAGCGTGAATCATATAGTAGATATGATCAACATATTGATGTTCACTATTGATACTACTCCATCTCACGTGATGATTGGACATGGTTTAGTTGATTTGGATCACGTGATCACTTAGAGGATTAGAGGGATATCTTTCTAAGTGGGAGTTCTTAAGTAATATGATTAATGAACTTAAATTTATCATGAACTTAGTACCTGATAGTATCTTGCTTGTCTATGTTTGATTGTAGATAGATGGCTTGTGCTATTGTTCCGTTGAATTTTAATGCGTTCCTTGAGAAAGCAAAGTTGAAAGATGATGGTAGCAATTACACGGACTGGGTCCATAACTTGAGGATTATCCTCATTGCTGCACAGAAGAATTACGTCCTGGAAGCACCGCTAAGTGCCAAGCCTTCTGCAGGAGCAACACCAGATGTTATGAACGTCTGACAGAGCAAAGCTGATGACTACTCGATAGTTCAGTGTGCCATGCTTTACGGCTTAGAACTGGGTCTTCAACGACGTTTTGAACGTCATGGAGCATATGAGATGTTCCAGGAATTGAAGTTAATATTTCAAGCAAATGCTCGGATTGAGAGATATGAAGTCTCCAATAAGTTCTATAGCTGCAGGATGGAGGAGAATAGTTCTGTCAGTGAACATATACTCAAAATGTCTGGGTATCATAATCACTTGACTCAGCTGGGGGTTAATCTTCCTATTGATAGTGTCATTGACAGAGTTCTTCAATCACTACCACCAAGCTACAAAAGCTTCGTGATGAACTATAATATGCAAGGTATGAATAAGACTATTCCTGAGCTCTTCGCAATGCTAAAAGTTGCGGAGGTAGAAATCAAGAAGGAGCATCAAGTGTTGATGGTCAATAAGACCACCAGTTTCAAGAAAAAGGGCAAAGGGAAGAAGAAAGGGAACTTCAAGAAGAACAACAAACAAGTTGTTGCTCAGGAGAAGAAACCCAAGTCTGGACCTAAGCCTGAAACTGAGTGCTTCTACTGCAAGCAGACTGGTCACTGGAAGCGGAACTGCCCCAAGTATTTGGCGGATAAGAAGGATGGCAAAGTGAACAAAGGTATATGTGATATACATGTTATTGATGTGTACCTTACTAATGCTCGTAGTAGCACCTGGCTATTTGATACTGGTTCTGTTGCTAACATTTGCAACTCGAAACAGGGGCTACGGATCAAGCAAAGATTGGCTAAGGACGAGGTGACGATGCGCATGGGAAATGGTTCCAAAGTCGATGTGATCGCGGTCGGCACGCTACCTCTACATCTACCTTCGGGATTAGTATTAGACCTAAATAATTGTTATTTGGTGCCAGCGTTGAGCATGAACATTATATCTGGATCTTGTTTGACGCGAGACGGTTATTCCTTTAAATCAGAGAATAATGGTTGTTCTATTTATATGAGTAATATCTTTTATGGTCATGCACCCTTGAAGAGTGGTCTATTTTTGATGAATCTCGATAGTAGTGATACACATATTCATAATGTTGAAATCAAAAGATGCAGAGTTGATAATGGTAGTGCAACTTATTTGTGGCACTGCCGTTTAGATCATATCGGTGTAAAGCGCATGAAGAAACTCCATATTGATGGACTTTTGGAACCACTTGATTATGAATCACTTGGTACTTGCGAACTGTGCCTCATGGGTAAGATGACTAAAACGCCATTCTCCGGTACTATGTAGAGAGCAACGGATTTGTTGGAAATCATACATAAAGATGTATGTGGTCCAATGAATGTTGAGGCTCGTGGTGGATATCATTATTTTCTCACCTTCACAGAGGTTTAAGCAGATATGGGTATATCTACTTAATTAAACATAAGTCTGAAACATTTGAAAAGTTCAAAGAATTTTAGAGTGAAGTTGAAAATCATCGTAACAAGAAAATAAAGTTTCTACGATCTGATCATGGAGGAGAATATTTGAGTTACGAGTTTGGTCTACATTTGAAACAATGCAGAATAGTTTCGCACTCACGCCACCCGGAACACCACAACGTAATGGTGTGTCCGAACGTCGTAATCGTACTTTATTAGATATGGTGCGATCTATGATGTTTCTTACTGATTTACCGTTATCATTTTGGGGTTATGCTTTAGAGACGGCTGCATTCACGTTAAATAGGACACCATCGAAATCCGTTGAGACGACGCCTTATGAACTGTGGTTTGGCAAGAAACCAAAGTTGTCGTTTCTGAAAGTTTCGGGCTGCGATGCTTATGTGAAAAAGCTTCAACCTGATAAGCTCGGACCCAAATTGGAGAAATGTGTCTTCATAGGATACCCAAAGGAGACTATTGGGTACACCTTCTATCACAGATCCGAAGGCAAGACTTTTGTTGCTAAATTCGGAGTTTTTCTGGAGAAGGAGTTTCTCTCGAAAGAAGTGAGTGGGAGAAAAGTAGAACTTGATGAGGTAACTATACCTACTCCCTTATTGGAAAGTAGTACATCACAGAAACCGGTTTCTGTGACACCTACACCAATTAGTGAGGAAGCTAATGATACTGATCATGAAACTTCAGATCAAGTTACTACCGAACCTCGTAGATCAACCAGAGTAAGATCCGCACCAGAATGGTACGGTAATCCTGTTCTGGAAGTCATGCTACTAGATCATGATGAACCTACGAACTATGAAGAAGCGATGGTGAGCCCAGATTCCGCAAAATGGCTAGAAGCCATGAAATCTGAGATGGGATCCATGTATGAGAACAAAGTGTGGACTTTGGTTGACTTGCCCGTTGATCGGCAAGCAATTGAGAATAAATGGATCTTCAAGAAGAAGACTGATGCTGACGGTAATGTTACTGTCTATAAAGCTCGACTTGTTGCAAAAGGTTTTCGACAAGTTCAAGGGATTGACTACGATGAGACCTTCTCACCCGTAGCGATGCTTAAGTCTGTCCGAATCATGTTAGCAATTGCCGCATTTTATGATTATGAAATTTGGCAAATGGATGTCAAAACTGCATTCCTGAATGGATTTCTGGAAGAAGAGTTGTATATGATGTAACCAAAAGGTTTTGTCGATCCAAAGGGAGCTAACAAAGTGTGCAAGCTCCAACGATCCATTTATGGACTGGTGCAAGCCTCTCAGAGTTGGAATAAACACTTTGATAGTGTGATCAAAGCATTTGGTTTTGTACAGACTTTTGGAGAAGCCTGTATTTACAAGAAAGTGAGTGGGAGCTCTGTAGCATTTCTGATATTATATGTGGATGGCATATTATTGATTGGAAATAATATAGAATTTCTGGATAGCATAAAGGGATACTTAAATAAGAGTTTTTCAATGAAAGACCTCGGTGAAGCTGCTTACATATTGGGCATTAAGATCTATAGAGATAGATCAAGACGCTTAATTGGACTTTCACAAAGCACATACCTTGAAAAGGTTTTGAAGAAGTTCAAAATGGATCAAGCAAATAAAGGGTTCTTGCCTATGTTACAAGGTGTGAAGTTGAGTAAGACTCAATGTCCGACCACCGCAGAAGATAGAGAGAAAATGAAAGATGTTCCCTATGCTTCAGCCATAGGCTCTATCATGTATGCAATGCTGTGTACCAGACCTGATGTGTGCCTTACTATAAGTCTAGCAGGGAGGTACCAAAGTAATCCAGGAGTGGATCACTGGACAGCGGTCAAGAACATCCTGAAATACCCGAAAAGGACTAAGAATATGTTTCTCGTATATGGAGGTGACAAAGAGCTCATCGTAAATGGTTACGTCGATGCAAGCTTTGACACTGATCCGGACGATTCTAAATCGCAAACCGGATATGTATTTTTACTAAACGGAGGAGCTGTCAGTTGGTGCAGTTCAAAACAAAGCATCGTGGCAGGATCTACATGTGAAGCAGAGTACATAGCTGCTTCGGAAGCAGCAAATGAAGGAGTCTGGATGAAGGAGTTCATATCCGATCTAGGTGTCATACCTAGTGCATCGGGTCCAATGAAAATCTTTTGTGACAATACTGGTGCAATTGCCTTGGCAAAGGAAACCAGATTTCACAAGAGAACCAAGCACATCAAGAGACGCTTCAATTCCATTCGGGATTTAGTCCAAGTGGGAGACATAGAAATTTGCAAGATACATACGGATCTGAATGTTGCAGACCCGCTGACTAAGCCTCTTCCACGAGCAAAACATGATCAACACCAAGGCTCCATGGGTGTTAGAATCATTACTATGTAATCTAGATTATTGACTCTAGTGCAAGTGGGAGACTGAAGGAAATATGCCCTAGAGGCAATAATAAAGTTATTATTTATTTCCTTATATCATGATAAATGTTTATTATTCATGCTAGAATTGTATTAACCGGAAACATAATATATGTGTGAATACATAGACAAACATAGTGTCACTAGTATGCCTCTACTTGACTAGCTCGTTGATCGAAGATGGTTAAGTTTCCTAACCATAGACATGAGTTGTCATTTGATTAACGGGATCACATCATTAGGAGAATGATGTGATTGACTTGACCCATTTCATTAGCTTAGCACTTGATCGTTTAGTTTGTTGCTATTGCTTTCTTCATGACTTATACATGTTCCTATGACTATGAGATTATGCAACTCCCGTTTATCGGAGGAACACTTTGTGTGCTACCAAACGTCACAACGTAACTGGGTGATTATAAAGGTGCTCTACAGGTGTCTCCGAAGGTACTTGTTGGGTTGGCGTATTTCGATATTAGGATTTTTCACTCCGATTGTCGGAGAGGTATCTCTGGGCCCTCTCGGTAATGCACATCACATAAGCCTTGCAAGCATTGCACCTAATAAGTTAGTTGTGGGATGATGTATTACGGAACGAGTAAAGAGACTTGCTGGTAACGAGATTGAACTAGGTATTGACATACCAATGATCAAATCTCGGGCAAGTAACATACCGATGACAAAGGGAACAACGTATGTTGTTATGCGGTCTGACCGATAAAAGATCTTCGTAGAATATGTGGGAGACAATATGAGCATCCAGGTTCCTCTATTGGTTATTGACCAGAGACATGTCTCGGTCATGTCTACATTGTTCTAGAACCCATAGGGTCCGCACGCTTAACGTTACAATGCAAGTTTCATTATGAGTTTATATATTTTGATGTACCGAAGGTTGTTCAGAGTCCCGGATATGATCACGGACATGACGAGGAGTCTCGAAATGGTCGAGACATAAAGATCGATATATTGGACGGCTATATTCGGACACTTGAAGTGTTTCGGGTGATTTCGGAGAAAACCGGAGTGCCGGAAGGGTTACCGGAACCCCCCGGGGAAGTATTGGGCCTTAGTGGGCCTGAGGGGAGAGAGAGGGCAACAGCCTAGGAGGTGGCGCGCCCCCTCCCATGGGGAGTCCGAATTGGACTAGGGGAAGGGGGCGCGGCCCCTCTTTCCCTCTCCCTCTCCCTCTCTTTCCTTCCCCCTTCCCTCTTCCTAGTTGGACTAGGAAAGGGGAGTCCTACTCCTACTAGGAGGAGGACTCCCCCCTCCTTGGCGCGCCTCAAGGGCCGGCCGGCCTCCCCCCTTGCTCCTTTATATACAGGGGCAGGGGGCACCTCTAGACACACAAGTTGATCTTCGTGATCGTTCTCTTAGCCGTGTGCGGTGCCCCCCTCCACCATAATCCTCGATAATATTGTAGCGGTGCTTAGGCAAATCCCTGCGACGGTAGAACATCAAGATCATCACCACGCCGTCGTGCTGACGGAACTCTTCCCCGACACTTTGCTGGATCGGAGTCCGGGGATCGTCATCAAGCTGAACGTGTTCTAGAACTCGGAGGTGCCGTAGTTTCGGTGCTTGATCGGTCGGGCCGTGAAGACGTACGACTACATCAATCGCATTGTGCTAACGCTTCCGCTTCCGGTGTACGAGGGTACGTAGACAACACTCTCCCCTCTTGTTCCTATGCATCACCATGATCTTGCGTGTGCGTAGGAAATTTTTGAAATTACTACGTTCCCCAACAGTGGTATCCGAGCCATGTCGTTCGGTTTGAAGAACGTCATCATCACCATGTCGTTCGGTTTGAAGAACATCTTCATGACCATGGCGTTCGGTTTGAAGAACGTCAGCGCCACCTTCCAGCACTGCATGCAGAAATGCCTGCTGCCACAACTCGGCCGCAACATCCACGTCTACGTGGACGACATCGTGGTGAAGACCAAGCAGCACCTCACGCTCCTCGACGATTTGAAGGAAACCTTCGCCAACCTGCGCGAATACAAGGTCAACCTCAACCCAGAGAAATGCGTTTCCGGCGTCCCGGCCGAAAAGCTACTCGGTTTCTTCGTCTCGGAGAGTGGCATTGAGGCGAACCCGGAGAAGATCAAGGCCATCGAGCGCATGCGCAAGCCGGCTCGGCTGCGCGATGTCCAGAAGTTCACCGGCTGCTTGGCCTCGGTCAGCCGGTTTCTCAGCTGGCTGGGCGAGAGGGCCTTGCCCTTGTATGAACTGATGAGGAAGACGACGCCGTTCGAGTGGAATGACCGGGCGGACGAAGCCTTCCGGGATCTCAAGAGCATGCTCTCCACCGCACCTGTCCTGGCCGCCCCGGCCGAGAAGGAGCCGCTGTTTCTCTATATCGCTGCGACCTCGCGGTCGGTCAGCACGGTGATGGTGGTTGAGCGACCAGAGAAGGGCAAGGTTCAAGCCGTCCAGCGTCCCATCTATTACTTGTGCGAGGTGCTCTCCGCCTCAAAACAGAACTACCCGCACTACCAGAAGATGTGTTATGGTGTATACTTCACCGCCAAGAAGCTGAAGCAATACTTCCAAGAGCATGTCGTCACCAAGGTCAGCACGACCCCTCTTGGTGAGATCATCGGGTGCCGGGATGCCTCCGGCCGGGTCGCCAAGTGGGCGCTCGAGCTAGCCGGCCACACCATCCTCTATGAGCGCCGCACCAGGATCAAGTCCCAGGCTTTGGCCAACTTCCTCGTCGACTGGACCGAGACCCAGTACCTACCGCCACCGCCGGACTCAACACATTGGTGCATGTACTACGACGGCTCGAAGATGCGACTCGGCCTGGGGGCCAGCATCGTGCTATCCTCTCCCAAGGGCGACCGGCTCAAGTATGCACTACAGATCCACTTCGCCGCCTTCAACAACGTCGCCGAGTACGAAGCCCTTGTGCACGACCTCCGGCTTGCCAAGGAACTCGGCATCCGGCGAATCCTATGCTTTGGCGACTCGGACCTGGTCGTCCAGCAGTGCTCCGGAGAGTGGGACGCCCACAACTCCAACATGGCAAGCTATCGCTTCCTCATCCAGAAGCTGTCCGGATTTTTCGAGGGCTGCGAGTTCCTCCACGTCCCGCGCGCGGAGAATGAGGCGGCCGACACGCTTGCCAAGATCACCTCGTCCAGGCAGTCCATTCCGTTCGGCGTCTCCCTCGAGCACATGCACAAGCCACCCGTCAAGCCGTCTCCGGACTCTGAGTCCATCCATGTCCCGGACAACCCGGCCGCGCCTCAACCCGGCCCAGGGACTGCTCTAGCCGACCCGGCCGCGCCTCAACCCGGCCCGGGGACTGCTCCAACCAACCTGGCCGCGCCTCAACCCGGCCCGAGGACTGCTCCAGCCATCCCGACCACACCCCAACCCGACCTTGGGCCGCTGAACCTGGCTCGGGGGCTGCCACCCCGGAACCCGTCGTGATGGCCGTCCTCACCGGGGTCGCGGCACCATCTTGGGCCCTGCCCATTTCGGAGTTCATGGAGAACGGGGTCCTCCCCATAGACAAGACCGAAGCTCGGCAAGTACAGCGCCGAGCGTCCGCCTACAACATCATCAACAACGAGCTCGTCAAGCGCAGCTCCACCGGCGTGTTCCAGCGCTGCGTCGAGCAGGACAAGGGCATTGAGATCCTCCTCGACATACACCAGGGCGAGTGCGGGCACCACGCCGCCTTGCGGTCCCTGGTGGCCAAGGCTTTCCGCCATGGTTTCTACAGGCCCACGGCCCTCGAAGATGCCGAGTCGCTCATCCTCAAGTGCGAGGGATGCCAACGCTTCAGCAAGCGCAGCCACTAGCCGGCGTAGGCACTCCGGACCATCCCGATCGCCTGGCCCTTCGCGGTCTGGGGACCCTACATGGTGGGACCCTTCAAGAGTGCTCGAAGCGGCATGATGCACTTGCTGGTGGCGGTGGACAAATTCACCAAGTGGATCGAGGCAAGGCCGATCAAGAAGCTGAACGGTCCAACGACCGTTCGATTTATCAAAGATATCGCGGTACGCTACGACATGCCGAACAGCATCATCACGAACAACGGCACCAACTTCGCCAAGGGCGCGCTCGCGCAGTACTGCTCCATCTCCGGCATCCGCCTCGACCTGGCCTCCGTTGCTCATCCGCAATCCAACGCCCAGGTCGAGCAGGCGAAAGGCCTCATCCTATCCGGCATCAAGCCACGGCTCGTCGAGCCGCTCGTCCGTTCCCCCGGCAGCTGACACGATGAGTTGCCGACTGTTCTCTGGAGTCTCCGCACCACGCCTAACCGGTCGATCGGGTTCACCTTGTTCTTCCTCGTCTACGGAGCAGAAGCCGTCATCCCGACCGACGTCGAGTTCGACTCACCACGCGTCATGATGTACACAGAAGCTGAAGCAGAAGAAGCACGCGAAGACGGCGTCGACTTGCTCGAAGAAGCGCTTCTCCTAGTGCTCACTCGCTCAGCCATCTACCCGCAAGGTTTGAGGCACTACCGCAACAAGAAGATCAAGCCCCTCGCCTTCCGAGAGGGAGACCTTGTCCTCCGACTCATCCAGCAGCAGACGGGCCAGAACAAGCTGTCCTCCCCATGGGAGGGACCCTTCATCATCAGCAAGGCCCTATGTGATCGCAACGCCTACTACCTCATCGACGCCCGCAAGTCGAACAAGCGCAAGAGAGACACAAACGGCGAAGAAACAACCCGGCCATGGAACGCAGAGCTACTCCGCCCATTTTACAGTTAGCTGTAAACACAAATTTTCTACAATAAGAAACCAAGCATCGCCTCCGCCAGAGCGCGCAGCCGCCGGGTCCGCAGAGGTGCCGGTATCCTCCTCCTTGGCATCCGCGAAGACGCCCGTCTCCTCGGAGCTACCCTCCGGGTCGTCCAGAAGAAGGCCGTAATCCTCAGCGGGCACAACGCTGCCATCCTCCGCCTGCTCCTGCTGGAACTCATCATGGAAGGCGAACCCGGTGATATAGCTGGCCCGGGCGGCGATCCGGCTGGCCTCCGCCTGCAGCTGGCTCTCCGAGCCGGCTCACTGGCCCATCAATGCATCCAACGCCAAGTCCAGATGCCACGACAACGCGAACCGAAGCACCATGTCGGCGCCAGCGCGAGCAGCGGAGACCCGCCACTCGTGAAGACGGTCCAGACCCGCCTCCAACCACCGGGCCCACCGCGTGAAGCTTCCTTGGCCGTGCTCCCTTGCCGACGCCGACACGAAGACCATCATCGCCGCCATCGTCCCCGCCGGCATCTCCGGCCACGCCGACCCCTCGCCGCTTGCGCCCACGCCATCGCGGCTCTGACTGAGGCCTGGGTCGACGCCGCCGCCAGCTCTGCCTCGACCCGGTTCCTATCCCGCCAGGCCAGGCCCTCGGCGTCGGCCGGGTCTAGGCCGAGGTTCAGATCCTCCGGCGCCTCATACCCGTCTATGTCCTTGTCCCGGTCGGTGGTTCCGGATCGGCTCCTCCGGAACGCGGCGCCCTCGATGGACGCGGCATCCGTCGCTGCCAGCGCCAGCGAAATCAGCGACCTGAAGCACAAGACAAAAATGATTATGCTGAGTCGAGCAGGGCCTCTCTGCAACTCGGCTCGAGCATAAGAAATCACTTACCCCGGCACCACCGGAACTTCGGGCCTCGCCGCCCTTTCCCGCAGAGCGCCGCGCCTCCTCTTGGCGGGCGGCTTCACGCCTCCGGCTGGGTCCGCCGCGCGCTTCATGGCCGGGGCCCGCGGCGGGACGATATCCTTCCCGTGCGGGCGCCGCGTCGTCCCCGCCCCCCGAGACGACCCGGCTCCGGCCGCGCCACCGCCTCCTCCACACGGTGCCGCTGCGTCAACAGCTCGCATCAACATTTCTGAAGCCGTCCCGTGACCGGCAACTCAAGGAATATAAACAAGGCTCACCTACTCGGTGCCCTGCGCCTGTATCGGCGGCCGCCGCCTCCCCTCCATCTTTGGCCTCGGGCTCCTCCCAGGCGTCCCGCACCACCTGCACCCGCACCCAATCATAAGGGTGCCGGATGGCATTCAGAATTACCTCTGGAGTCGCGTTAGGACGAGCGAGAAGATAAGAGGCAGCGAAGTATGGAGATCAGGGACTCACCAACGTTCCCGGGTTCGCACGGCTGTACGGGGCCTTCCCGAACGCCCAGTAGACCCCCAAGTTGGCCTTGGAGATATCATTAACCTGGCGCGCGATCTGGTCCGCCGCGAACCGCGTATTCGCCATGCGGTTGGGATCTTGGAGGCCGGCCATCTGGCCGATGAGGTGGCTGCGCCGCTGCAGCGGCAGCACCCGCCGGACGATGAAGACGGTGATGAGGTCGGTGCCGGTGAGCCCCTCCTGCTCCTTCATCACCGCCACCCGCTCGCACAGGTTGAGAACCTCCTATAATGGGTGCTTGGGGTAGTACCCCCAGTTCAGCTTCCCCCACGGCGGCGAGTTGATGAACGGCGGAAGGTTGATGCAGTCCTCACCGACGCTGCAGACGTAGAAGAAGGAATTCTGCCATTTCTTGGCAGAATCCTCCAGCAGAATCTTCGGGCAGTCGGCGCCCGACCGCTTGCTGATGACAGCTGCCCCGCACTCGGACATCTCACCGGCCTTCGGCCCCTGCTGCTTCAGAGAGAAGTAGCGCACCCAGAGGTGGATCGAAGGCTCGACCCACAGGTACCCCTCGCAGAGGGTGACGAAGCCGGACAGCTGCACGATCGAGCCGACGCCAAGGTGATGAGGCTGGAGCTCGAAGAACTCCAGAAACTCGTGGAAGAAGCCGCTCACGGGCAGCCTGAACCTGTGCTTGAAGTGCGGCAGGAAGACCACCCGCTCCGAGCCTCTGGGCCGCGGCTCTCGCTCGCCTTACGGGAGGCGAGCCTCGACCTCCTCCGCCCTCGACAGACGCCTGGTGTCGCGGAGGTAGGCGATGTCGTCAAGGGTGACGGTCGAGCCCATCTACGACCCTGACGGCAGCGCCATCGTCCCGCGCGCGAAGAGGAAGAAGAAAGGGGAACTGAAGATGGCAGGAAAGCTTTGCTCGGAACGGCGGGCGTCTCAGCTGGCGGTGACCGTCGGAAGCAGAGGGAGGACGAAGAGGCAGGGGTGCGCGAGCGTGAGTGATCTCCGCCGACCCCCTTGCCCCCAACTTATAGGCCATGATTCGAAACGTGGGGAAGTGGGATCGTCTGCGCTCGCCCCTCCCACTCCCCCCGCAATAAGTGCGCACGTGCGCATGCAATAACTGCTTGGAGAATAGCAACCGACCTGCGGACGCCACAATAATTCCACGCGCGTGGGCCGAGGGCATGCAACGACAGGCCCCAGAGCGTCGCCCCATCCTATCGTGCGCGTGGCCTGTCAGGGCCTTCCGGCTCCTAGACGCCATGTGGCGGCCGCACGAAGCCCAAAGGATTGCTCAAGATTCGACGAGCTCCTCGGTTTCCCCTCGCGACCAAGACACCACGATCCGGCTTCCGGAAGCCGGCACACAGTGCGTGTTGCTGGACCCGGCGGTCACCAAGTTTGCCTCTGCACAAGGGGGAAACTGCGAAGGCCCACCACCCGAAGACGGCGAACCTTCACAGCTTTGGGGACTACTGTCAGGGGCATGAACCCCAGGCAGGCAACGGAAACCGGATCCTTTTCAAAAACAACGGGGCCAGCATCGCCCCTCAATCCGGCCCGACCTTGGCCAAGTTGCTCGACTCGGCTAGGTCGCTCGATCCGGCCAAGCAGGCCGACCCGGCCAGACTCCTCGACTCGGCCCCAATAACCAAGCTCAGGACTTCTCCAGCAAGCCAGCACCGCCCTTGGCGTGTTCTCCAATCCCGACCAAGGGTCAGCGGCCATCCCATCCCAGCCGTATGATGGGATGAATCACCGCCAACTAATGATCAACGCCACAATACCCCACCCATGCCTCTAGTCAGCCGGACGAGGCAACAGTGCCCTCCACCTACCCGCTGACTAGGGCCGGCATGGCTACAATGCCCTATGCCTACCCACTGGCTAGGCCTGGTGTGGCAACAGTGTCCCAGCATGACTAATGACGCCCACAAGCGGCGACCTAAAGGAGCGCCACTATACCCGACTCAACTCGGCCATGCCCTGACGATCGACAAGATGGCACACGGTGCCCCCTAGGCGCATGGGGCCCGCGCCCGGAGAACCTGGCAAGCCCTAGTACCCGGCGGGTCCCAGCACTGGGTTCCTGGACACTGACAACCCGACCCTACGGCCTTGTAATATTACCCTTGTAGCCCTGGGGGTTGACCTATAAAACCCCCCAGGAGCCCGCTTGCATACGGGCGGAACCCACTTCATTCACACGATCGATCACACACAAAGCAACACCCGAGGAGAGGGAGCAGCCTAAGCCTTGGCTGGTCCTCCTTCTCCCTCCATACAGCTCTAGGAGCAACTTTGTACTATTACATATAAACCACACTCGGTGGGACTAGGGGTGTTATCTCTCAGGAGAGCCCCGAACCTGGGTATGTCTTGCGTCCCGCGCTCGCTCATGCCGACCTCGCCTCTGGAGCCCACCAGTGCCCTCGATCCTCCTCCTCTCTTTAGCCATCCCATGGCATCTTCCGTGCGCCCACCACGACAGAAGGCTAAGGCCAAAGCCCCGGCAAGGAAGCTGCCGTATGCGCTGATTGCCGGGAGGCTGTGGCTTCCGAGAAGGCTGGGAAAGGTGATGGGCCGTATTGCAAGATCCATCGGACCAAGGGCCATGATCTTCAAGAGTGTCATCAGGTTGAGCAGCTCGTCAAGAGGCAGAGAGCAGAATATGAGAAGCGTGATAAGGAAAAAGGTCAGAATGGCGCTAGCGGGAAGGGCCGAGGCGGTGAAGCAAATCGCCCTGGCAAGCCCTTTCGGAACCAAGGAAAACCCGCCATGGCCCGAGAGAAGGAAGTTTGCGATGATGAGAGTGATGGAGGGGATGAAGAGGAAACCAGTGAGTAGGAGTTCCAGAAGGCCATTGACGCCCTATGCATTGACGGGGGTGCATCCTTGCACTCCTCTCACCGCCAACTTAAACGGTGGGCGTGTGAGGTCAATGCCGTGGAGCCAGCGGCAGAGGCTCGGAAGCCGCTCAAATGGTCACGCATGGCCATCATCTTTGAGGAAGAGGACCATCCTCACCACACCACCACGGTAGGATGCTTGCCATTGTTGGTCTCTCCAACAATTCGCAACCTCAAATTCACAAAGATGTTGGTTGACGGCGGGGCCGGGTTGAATCTGATTTCCCCAAAGGTCATTAGCAAACTCCAGATAGCAGAGGAAGAGCTAAAGGTCACGGGCATGTTTCAAGGAGTTAATCCTGGTAGGAGTCATCCTAAGGGAAAGATCACGTTGCCAGTGACACTTGGGGGAGAACTGAACTATCGGACTGAGAAGGTTGTGTTTGATGTGGTTGACCTCCCCCGCCGTACAATGGGATTCTTGGACACCCAACTCTGGCAAAGTTCATGGCGGCATCCCACTATGCCTACAACACCTTGAATATGCCAGGGCCGATAGGAGTCATTTCCATTCTGTCAGATGAGAAGGACGCAATCATTTGCGTGGATAAGATGTACCAAAACGCAGTCGCGGCAGAGGCAGCAGAAGTTCCCGCCAAGGACAACAGAGGAAAGAAGAAGGATAACAGGGACACTAGCTAGGAATCCGGGAAGCGTACCTCTTCGGAGTGCGCTGTGCCTGTTGATGACTCGACGGAGAGTTCCAACAACAAGAGATCCAAGGTTGCTACGCCACATGTGAAGAAGGTCACGACAAGGCTGGCTGACGTTGATGGTACCTTCACTATCAGCGCCACCGTTGATGACAAATAGGAAAGCGTGCTCGTTGCCTTCCTGCAGGCGAATATCGATGTGTTTTCCTGGCAACCATCTGATATCCCCGGTGTTCCCAGGGAGGTAATCGAGCACCACCTTGCTGTTTGCCCACATGCCCGACCTATGAAGCAGAAAGTTCGAAAGCAGGCCTTGGAGAGGCAGCAGTTCATTGCAGAGGAGATTAAGAAGCTTGAGGCAGCTGGTCTGGTCAGAGGAGTGCTACATCCAACGTGGTTAGAAAACCTAGTGGTCGTTCGCAAGGTTATTGGGAAATGGAGACTTTGCATAGATTTCACAAATCTCAACAAGGCTTGCCCAATGGACCCATTTCCCTTGCCGCGCATCGACCATATTTTGGACTCCACTTCAGGTTGTGATTTGCTCCTTTTTGGATGCATGCTCTGGGTATCATCAGATATTCATGTCCAAGGAAGACGAAGAAAAGACCTTGTTCATCACCCCATGTGGTATGTACTGCTTTGTACGCATGCCTTTCAGGTTAAAAAGTGTTGGGTTCACTTTTGCAAGAGCATTCCAGATTGGTTTTGAGCGACAGTTGCACAGAAACATTGAGGCTTATATGGATGATATTGGGGTCAAGACCAAGGACAGATCAACCCTCATCCAGGATTTAGAGGAGATGTTTGCTAATCTGTGCAAGATCAACTTGAAGCTGAATCTGTAGAAGTGTGTATTTGGCGTTCCCTCCGACAAGCTACTTGGGTTCTTCGTATCCCATCATGGGATCGAAGCCAACCCCGACAAGATCAAGGCTATCAAGCAGATCCAGGCACCTAGGACAGTCAAGGATGTAAGGTGTCAGACAGGGTGCGTTGCCACGGTTAGCAGATTCATCTCCAAGTCTGCCGAGCGCACCCTGCCATTCTTCAAAATCTTGAAGAAGGCATGGCCCACGAAGTGGACCCCAAAAGCAAATGCAACTTTACAAGAGTTAAAGACCTGCTTGTCTTCTGTGTCCACCTTGGTTGCCCCTAAACCGCAAGAGCTGTTGCTGCCATACCTGGCGGCAACTAATCAAGTGGTTAGTGCAGCCCTAGTAGCACAACGAGAAGTAGAGGAATCAAAGAGTGAACAAAGCCCGACAGGACCGGATGAGGGTCAGGACAAAGAAGAGCACAACAACAGGGGCAAACCCAAGGACACGGAAAGGAAGAAAGTGGTGCATCACCCAGTCTACTTCGTCAGCTCCCTGTTACAGAAGGGTAGATCAAGGTACTCTAGTGTGCAAAAGTTGAGTTTTGGTCTCATCATGGCCTCAAGGAAACTGCGCCAATGCTTCCAAGCCCATGAGATCACGGTTGTCACCCGCTTCCCATTGCAAAGGATACTCCAAAACCCTGAGGCTACTGGCAGAATAGTGGAGTGGGCTTTGGAGTTATCTAGATTTGGCCTACAGTTTGAGAGCATATCAATAATTCAGAGTAGGGCATTGGCAGAGTTTATTGCAGAATGGATGCCAACCCTTGATAAAGAAATGCTGGAAACAATTATGCCCGGCAAGGAAGCACCCCAAGAATGGATCATGTATTTTGATGGTGCCTTCTCCCTGCAAGGTGCAGGTGCTGGCGTGCTTCTCGTTGCTCCCACGGGGAAGCACTTGAAGTACATCGTCCAGATGCACTTTCCCCGAGAGGAGGCAACCAACAATACAACAGAGTATGAATGGCTCCTTGTCGGGCTCAAGATTGCCACATAATTGGGAATGAAGAACCTGATCATTCAAGGAGATTCACAGCTTGTGGTGAGACAAGTCAACAAGCATTACCAAAGTACATTGATGGATGCATACGTGGAGGAAATGAGAAGATTGGAGGAGCGTTTTGACGGATTGCAAACAAAGTACGTACCCCGTGCGGAAAACAGTATAGCTGATCATCTGTCAAAGTGTGCTGTGTAGAAGCTTCATGTGGAACCAAGAACTTTTGTTCTCCATCTTACTCAACCCTCCGTATCCCCGGCAACAATGGCCTAGAAAAGGAGGAAGCTGGACTCCGGTAAGCCTCTCCCGGTAGAGCCTCCGGGGGTTCCTAGTAGGGACCCTACTGGAAACAACTCCCCATCGCTTGTCGGGCTGCGCTCTCTTGCTGGGCCACTGGTCCCTGTGGCACCCCGGCTCAGAGAAACCGGAATGCCCCGTATTCCAGCCCAGAGATCAAGGAGAAGTCTTCTGGAATACGGCACTGCTTAGCATAGAACAAACCAGCTTTCTATTATTACACGAATATGAATATAAGGTCTCCGATATTACAATGAATTACATCGGCACGGCGACACTACGCCATCAACAGTTGCTCTATGCAAGCAGCAGAACAACTCAAAGCAGCAGAAAAACTTCTAGCAGCGGAACAACGACAACAGTGGTGAACTCCACTTCTAAGGGACTCTGGCTGGAACGCTTATCCTAGCTCACACGAACTGATACCACGACAAGCAATCAAGCAATCACGACATGACCTGCAAACTGGTATGACACGCCAGGTCAGTACATTGAATGTACTTGCAAGCTCACAATAACCAGAAGCATTCAAGACAAACAACATCATGGCAATTACAGGTTAATCAGGAATTTATCATGAGATCATCAGGATAACATGGCATGAACCACATGAACATGATACAGCTAGAGCAATATGAGCATGGCATGAACATATAAATCTGACGATACTAGCATGCAACATGATGATACTAGATGCACCATTTATTCTGCTCGGGTTACCTCGTAAGCATCACATGCATCACTTACCAACCTCGGACATCACACGATCATCTTAGGATCAAATCAAACTTGGTATAAACAATACCATAGTATTCATTAAATGACCACAAGGAGCTTGATCTTTACCCATGATTTTCACACAACATCACGAATATCCAACAACAAGGTATCCTCGATACCTCGGTGATCATCTCATGATCACAAACGGAACCACTCTTGGTTCAATGGGTTACCTCGTAACCAAATGGTGATCATTCACGGATCACAAACGGAACCACTCTGGGCTCAACGGGTTACCTCATAACCAAACGGTGATCATTCACGGATCATGTAACCAACTTATGTCCTCATCGAACCAGGGTTGTTATTAATCAAGTTATTATTATTACTGTTCACCCATAGTGTGACGAACTACGAACTAGGCCCTTATCCGCGGGCATGTCTATCGATAGATTTAATGTACACTCTACAGAGGTTAGTACACTGTACCCACACCACGAAACCCATGGCCTCGCACTCCCATTCGGGTGGACCAACGGTGTTCCGACAAAACCGTCCTACTGCCATGACACTCTGCCAGCCACTCCGATCAACTCCCCTTTGGGCCAGGTCATGGGTGGCCCCGTGCCTACCAAAGGCACCAATGGCCACCATCGTGGAAAAACGGCCACTATCATGGCAAAACGGTCCCAAACAGGGACAAGGATCCATACAACAACAACGGGCACACAAGGCTTATGTCCGCCTACCTAATCAGGGTCGCGCGCACCCATAACCTTCCCTTGTTGGAGGCACCGGCGAGAGGCACGACAATAGACCCGGTTAGGACCTTCCCATAAAGGTAAGCGTGGTTGCACCAGTCAGCTTGATATGGTGGCACCATGACTCAGCCAACAGTTGTTCAAGTTCAATTTACTCCGGTTAAACTTGAATGCAATATGTTGAGCCATGATAAAATAACATGATGTAATTACAATGCATGAGCATGATATCAACATAAGGATGGGGTGCAGCATAACTATCCACCATATCAACAAAGAATCATATCCAAATGAGCATAGCATAATGACGAGCATGAATATCACAAGTACAACACTACTCATAGCATAACATGACCACTAGCATCAACCATAAATACCATGCATGAACTCATCAATAACATTACCGAGTAAACACTTAACCAACTAACAGCAAAGGAACAATGCATATTACAGGTACTCGGTAATTGACGACAGTCATGCATCAAAGAACATGACCAACCCAACATGTACTACTATCGAGCATGACCAATATGAAAGTAATACTAGCAGGTAGAACAAGATAACAGAGTGCAAGGAACATAGCATGACGGTAATCACCATCCACAAGCATGACCGAAATAACGACATCAGTAGCAAAACAATCATATGGTTATTAAAGATTCAAGTTGAAAACCAATGGTACTACATGGCTATCATGCAAATGGTGGTTGTGGCTTGCCTCGGGTGGAAGAAATCACCGGGAAGAAGTTTGAGAATCTCGCGAAAAGAATCACTGGAAAACTTTCTCTCTCGGAGGGGATGATTAATCCTAAGGGCAAAATGGTCATTTTCAGAATGTCAAAACATGGTGAAAATGATACCAACAGAAGGGGCTCGACGAAATGGAAAAGTGGGCTTTGGATTCACCTCATTTGGAGTTGTGGGCAAAAAGACATGAAAGTTTTTCTTCCAGGGACCCATATGTAATAAAATCATCACAAACAGGCCCTTGGCTGGAAAAACAGAACATGTACTACGGAGAAATACGCCTTTGCCTCGGGGAAGCGTATTCTAGACTGAAATAGAGAGAAAATATGCTTTCAATAAAAGAAAACATACTCTGTCTGAAGGAGAGAAAAAATACGCTTTCCGAAAGCGAAAACGCACTCGGGTGTTGACGCTTCCACTTGCCACGCAGGCAGAGGCGGGGCCAGGCACTCGGGTCGCTGATGGGCGGGTCCCACGCGGCTTCTCTCTCCTCCTACGCTCCTTCTTCTTTCTCGTCGACGGGGCGCTGGGCAGAGGCGAGGCCGGCCACCCCGACGACGATAGCCGGCGGCACGGTCCACCATTCGAGGCGCCCGACCTACTGGCTTGATCAGCAGAATGAGGCGGTCCCCTTCAGGTAGGACACGACCATCGACGAGCTTGGGAGAGCGCAGGAAGCCGGCCACGGCAGACGGCTACTTCGGACGAAGATGGGCAACGCCGTCTGGTCATGGAGAAGAGGGGCAGGTGGTACCGGGAGGCTTGCGGTGGTGGAGGATGTCTCTGGTGGTGATAGAACGGAGGGAGAGAGCTCGGCTCGCTCGGATTCAAGCAGAGGCCGTCGGCGGCCGAGGCAGCCATTGGAGGCTCGGGAGCTCTTGGAGCTCAGGGAAGTGGTCGGGGAGGCTTCTGGGAGTGAGTGAGGTCGAGTAGTGAGGAGAAACGCACCCGGAATGGCCTTATATAGGCAGGGGAGGGGTGTGCCGCACTATCGTCGCCATAGACGCGTGGCCGGCGCCGCGGACGCATGTGCACGCGCATGAGCTCGGGGTTAGGCGACGAGTGGGAATAGGAGGGAGAGCTCACGGGGAAGAGGCGACCAAGGGAGCGCAGGGAGGAAGAGACAAGGAGGAAGACGATGGTCGGCGCACTATGCTCCCGTGGGCGTTCGGCGGCGAGCGTCGGTGAGAAAGCAAACGGAGGGTGGTGAGCTGTACATGGGGTGGCGACGACGCGGTAAAACTGTGAGACATGCTCATGGGTGCGAAGACGACGAAAGGAGGAGTGGCCCGAGCAGGAAACCATCCAGCTCGCGTCCATGGCAAGCCAGAGCTCGTGGTCACCTCGCGCACTGGCATGTGGCGGGGGAGATGGGCTGGAACCTGTTGTCTAGTGGTAAGTTCTTCTAGGGGAGGTTTCAACTGCGGTGGTAGTTCGGTGAAAATCGCTTTGGTTAAATGGTGATCTACCTCTGAAGTTTACTGTAGTAAACTTGAACATGCACTGGTGATTTACAGGGAGGAGAGTGGGAGCAATGGAGTTGTCTTCGAGGTTTAGGGTAAGAAGGACTTTCATCCTGGTAACTTTGAGAAGATTTGGACCAGTAATGAATATAGTTGCTTCACAACTGCATTTTTGGTCCAGAAATAAGATTTGGATGATGCACTCTCATGGAGCATCAACTTGAGCTCAAATTTGGCAAGGCTTAGTTATTTGGTCATAGTAAGAAGCTGTAAAAATTTCATACCAATTGGATTCACCAAAATGGTACTTCCTTCACAACTATCTTTACTCACCAGAATCTTGGAATAATCTTGGTGAACAAATGGCTGAATTAAATGATCCCAAATTGGGTGGAGAGATGTTATTGGCATAGGAGCATGATCTGGTAATTTATCAGGATTTTTGAAGCAATATAAATTATACTTGCTTCACAACCTGAAAATATTAACAGAAGCAAAGATTTGATCCTGTGCTCACATAGATGATTGGATGGGGCTGAAATTTGGAGGAGGGAGATAATATGAGCTCAAGAAGAGGCATGCAAAATTTCAACTAATTTGGAGAGTCGTAGTTAGTACTTCCTTCACAGTGGCTTATGTTTGACAGAAACTTTGAAAAATCACTGAGGAAGATTGGCTAGGAAAATAAAGTTAAATTTTGGCATGTGGCAATTATTTGGACATAAAAGAATGCCCAACAAGTTTGGGAGGAAACAAGATAAGATAAATCACACTTGCTTCACAAAGTGCCACTCTGGACAGAAAGGAAGAATAATTATTGGGGAATTATTCTTGGGATAGGACAGGAAAGTTTGGGAATATTTGAGAAACATATGACCCAAAGGAATTATGAGAATTATTTGAGAATTTTTGGATGGACAGAAATATAGGTGGCTCACAACCTGGGGTAGACAGGGTTATTCCTTTAATAGAAAAATGAATTTTCCCTAGAAAAGAAATTAGGGTTTGGTCAAGCAGTGGAGTGACATGATCTTGGCAAGGTTTTGAGAATCATGAGTCACTTGGGAGAGTAAATGAAGATGATTTCCCAGGTGACAAGGCCACATAACCACTCCAACAAAAAAAAAAACAGAGCAAAAACCAATAATTCAAAAAGAAGAAGAAAAGGGCCAAAAACCAGGCTGTTACAAACCTCCCCCCTTAAAGAAATCTCGTCCTATATATTTGGTTGCTCAGGGAACAAGTATGACTTGAGGACACCGTTTCCAGCTCGGGTATCCTTTTCCTTTATTTATTGTTCCCCCAAGAATTTCAGATGATTAACTTACCTTGCTTTGGGGTGGCTTGCTTCACCTTTCCCCAGATTCTGACGGGCTTTGCTCATATACCAATTCTTTTTTTACCGAAGTTGATTCTCCATACCTGTGGTGATATCAATGGATCTGAGCATAAATTTTCTTTTGGTCATGAAAACCTTTTACTTTTGTCATGGGGTTGCTTCAAATAAATACATGTCTTCTGGTTTCAATAAATGCTGAGAATTCATCATGTCCATCTTCTGACGGACTCTGACTGCTCATAAGTGGTACTAATTTATTTTGATTTATTCCTTTGGCTCGAGCATGAGATATGTACCAAAGATTCGACTGCCTTTTGTCAGGAGCAATATAACGGTGTATGGAGTTATAGCTATGTCATACCTCAAGTATTTTCATCTTGAGACTGGCCTGACAGGGGGCTGACGGACAATTTCTTTCCTGACAGACTGACCGTGTACTTGATTCCATTGGTGCGTATACCAGGTCTGAGCTGATTGTTTGGATTTTGATTTTCTCATTTTGTTGGTATACCCATTTGGATTTTCCACCCTAACCACTCCAAGCGGGTCAGCGGGACATGAAATCCTTGTAAAACAGAGTAGGACGCTAAGGGTATGCCTTTGTGGACCCATATGGAATTATGGCCTCCAACTGATTTGAGTATCCGGACCCTGATGGTCGTGCAAAAAAATCATCATACCTTTGTTGCCAGTCTCACCCTTTAACAATCATGATTTTCTTTGTGAGGAGACCTTACTGGAATAACTTGGCCACACCTGTCCTTAATTCTTCGTATGACCAGGGACGTGATTAGTGCAATATTTTTGACATTATTCCCTTGTGCCTGTTTTCTGACCTGGGTCCGCACACATATGACATATACCGGGGTTTGTAGCTGTACGGAGCTCATTGCTATGGCCAATCATACAAGAAGGTGACAAGGTTTTAGGACATCTCCGTGTCAGTTGCGGGAATAATGACCATTTTCAAGACTGTTGATTCGGTGATGTCATCCCCAGAATCTTGTCAATTCTTGTAATTCATGGGATGTATCTCTGCTTATTTTCCTTTGCCCGACTCATGAGGTTGTGGGATCCTCACTTTCCTTAGGTATATCTATTGGATCATTGCCACAATCTCGTATGAGTGACTAATATGACTGGGCATACATGCTCACCATATATAAGATTCACATGCAACCAAACATTGGCTTTCTGAAGAAGACACATGCCTGGACTGATTTGTGCTTCCGACAAAATGTTGCGAGTCTGATTCTTGAGCGGTACTGCTTATCATATAACCTCTGAGGATGGTGTATTAGTATGATACTGACGCAGACTGAATGGCTTACGAGAGAATCCATCTGAGTAGCTTGATGAGGAAGACTTGTTATCTTCTGCTCCAATATTTTGTCTGGGTATCGTGCAAAAGAAGGTTCTATAGCTTACGCATGAAGCTTGGTCTGATTATTGTGCTGGAGAAGCCTGAGTTCCGTACTTGAGAAGCTTCTCCTCGGGTTTGCTTGTTGAGAAAAATTCATTTTCGTCTGTCAGAAGCTTTTACCGTGGTATCTTGCTGAGAAAGACTGGGTATCTTGGACCAGAAATTGTGCACATATCATGCTGAGGAAAATTGAGGAGCCTTGCATCATAAATTTCTTCCGATAGCGTGTGGCGGAAGACCAAGTTTCTTACATCCAAAGCTTTATACTAATATTCAGACTGAAATCTACACACACGCCCATAATATTCTGGGGCTGATTATCTGCATGAGAAAATTTGTTTGACTGTCTGCGTTGAGCATATCACATTCTGACTTTATTTCGGATGATAACATATTTCAAGCATCATGCATGGCTGAGCCAAAGTTTTGTACATGATCCATACATTTGACTGAAAATGTACCGTTGATCTTGTACCTGACTTGTCTTGCTGCTGACTTGATCATACTACTGTGAGAATTTTGTACTGATGTAGACTTGAGTGATCAACACTGTTGTGAGGAGTGCACACTAATGCAAAATGGATTATCAGCCTCAACATCAGATATTCCCCATTTCACTATAGTCGGCTGAGAATTCCATTCTGTTTAGCTGAGGTTCCAAATGTTTGAAATCCTTATCACTTCTTCGGGTCTAGTGTCAGTTGATGAGAAACTCTTTATAGGGGAAAATAATGTAACACCGGGGCCCAAAAGAAAGAAACAAAAGAAAACTCAACTAAACAAAATCACACAACAACAATCAATTCACACACAATCAATGTCACATATTACTGTTAGTCACACAATATGCATGCCTACTTAAGCACACAAATCTCGTGGGATCTCCGGTCTACGATCTAGCATGCTGTGACGGTGTGCACGAGGATGAATAAATGTGTGGAAGAATTGGTGTGAACAACGCTACACCAAGTGCTAGCTTAGCCAGGTAGCAACCTGGACTAACTCGGAGGCGAGGACGCACTCGATAAACCTGTAATGGGACACGAAGGTTGCAACCACATTATTATCAAGCGGACAGAAAAAGATCCGTACTCGTCCAAGGAATAGGATAGCGGGGGGAAACTGAGGCTGCTGACATTGCCCTTTCTTGATAACTAAGATAATTAAGGGTTGCCAACATGACAAAATGAAGAGCGATTCGGGATAGAAGCATGTCCATCACCGAAACAATAGGCGGGGCTGAAAGGAGGATATCGGCGACATACCTGAGCACCAGTTTTGCAAACGGTGTCGGGATCACTTGGCATCACTCTGCTGGGACAGAAATGACACCAAACACCGAAGAACGAGCAAGAAAAGAAAAACTGGAGAAATGCAAAGGCTGAGCTGTAGTGGATCCGAACCGATGCCAGCTACACTCACCAGATAAGCCGTTAGCAACAAATACTAAGGCTATATGCATGCTATGCAACAAAAAAATGCAGTAACCAAAAGCAATAAACAAGCTGAACTATAAACTACTGATTTCTACCGGTTTCTACCACTCGCGCTGACTAGGGCGTCCTACAGCCAGACCTGCTCTGATACCAAGCGCTGTGGCACCCCGGCTCAGAGAAACCGGAACGCCCCGTATTCCAGCCCACAGATCGAGGAGAAGTCTTGTGGAACACGGCACTGCTTAGCATAGAACAAAACAGCTTTCTATTATTACACGAATATGAATACAAGGTCTCTGATATTACAATGAATAACATCGGCACGTCGACACTACGCCATCCTCAGTTGCTCTATGTAAGCAGCAGAACAACTCAAAGCAGCGGAAAAATTCTAGCAGCGGAACAATGACGACGGTGGTGAACTCCACTCCAAAGGGACTCTGGCTGGAACGCTTATCCTAGCTCACACGAACGGAAACCACGACAAGCAATCAAGCAATCACGGCATGACCTGCAAACTGGCATGACACGCCAGGTCAGTACATTGAATGTACCTGCAAGCTCACAATAACCAGAAGCATTCAAGACAAACAACAACATGGCAATTACAGGTTAATCAGGAATTTATCATGAGATCATCAGGATAACATGGCATTAACCACATGAACATGATACAGCTAGAGCAATATGAGCATGGCATGAACATATAAATCTGACGATACTAGCATGCAACATGATGATACTAGATGCACCATTTATTCTGCTCGGGTTACCTCATAACCATCACAAGCATCACTTACCAACCTCGGACATCACACGATCATCTTAGGATCAAATCAAACTTGGTATAAACAATACCATATTATTCATTAAATGACCACAAGGAGCTTGATCTTTACCCATGATTCTCGCACAACATCACGAATATCCAACAACAAGGTATCGTCGATACCTCGGTGATCATCTCATGATCACAAACAGAACCACTCTTGGTTCAATGGGTTACCTCGTAACCAAACGGTGACCATTCACGGATCACAAACGGAACCACTCTGGGCT
Source organism: Triticum aestivum (assembly GCF_018294505.1). Lineage (NCBI taxonomy): Eukaryota > Viridiplantae > Streptophyta > Magnoliopsida > Poales > Poaceae > Triticum > Triticum aestivum. The sequence goes on along the minus strand of NC_057806.1, from coordinate 363,522,744 downwards.
CAACGGGTTACCTCGCAACCAAACGGTGATCATTCACGGATCACGTAACCAACTTATCTCCTCATCGAACCATGGTTGTTATTAATCAAGTTATTATTATTACTGTTGACCCATAGTGTGACGAACTACGAACTGGGCCCTTATCCGCGGGCACGTCTATCGATAGATTTAATATACACTCTGCAGAGGTTAGTACACTGTACCCACACCACGGAACCCATGGCCTCGCACTCCCATTCGGGTGGACCAACGGTGTTCCGACAAAACCGTTCTACTACCATGACACTCTGCGAGCCACTCCGACCAACTCCCCTCTAGGCCAGGTCATGGGTGGCCCCATGCCTACCAAAGGCACCAACGACCACTTTCATGGCAAAACAGCCACCATCGTGGCAAAACGGTCCCAAACGGGGACAAGGATCCATACAACAACAACGGGCACACAAGGCTTATGTCCGCCTACCTAATCAGGGTAGCGCGCGCCCATAACCTTCCCTCGTTGGAGGCACCGGCGAGAGGCACGACAATAGACCTTGTTAGGAACTTCCCATAAAGGTAAGCGTGGTTGCACTGGTCAGCTCGATATGGTGGCACCATGACTCAGCCAACAGTTGTTCACGTTCAATTTAATCCGGTTAAACTTGAATGCAATATGCTGAGCCATGATAAAATAACATGATGCAATTACAATGCATAAGCATGATATCAACATAAGCACGGGGTGCAACATAACTATCCACCATATCAACGAAGAATCATATCCAACCGAGCATAGCATAATGACGAGCATGAATATCACAAGTACAACACTACTCATAGCATAACATGACCACTAGCATCAACCATAAATACCATGCACGAACTCATCAATAACATTACCGAGTAAACACTTAACCAACTAACAGCAAAGGAACAATGCATATTACAGGTACTCGGTAATTGATGGCAGTCATGCATCGAAGAACATGACCAACCCAACATGTACTACTATCGAGCATGACCAATATGAAAGTAATACTAGCAGGTAGTACATGATAACAAAGTGCAAGAAACATAGCATGACGCTGATCATCGATCCACAAGCATGACCAAAATAACGACAGCAGTAGCAAAACAATCATATGGTTATTAAAGATTCAAGTTTAAAACCAATGCTACTGCATGGCTATCATGCAAATGGCGGTTGTGGCTTGCCTGGGGTGGAAGAAATCATCGGGAAGAAGTGCGAGAAGCTCGCGGAAAGAATCACCGGAAAACGTTCTCTCTCGGAGGGGCTGATTAAGCGTAAGGGCAAAATGGTCATTTTCAGAATGTCAAAACATGGTGAAAATGATACCGACAGAACGGGCTCGACGAAACGAAGAACTGGTCTTTGGATTCACCTGTAGCGACCTGACCCGAATGGATCAAGTCTCTGTGCTTAGGTGTCATCCCTGGATCAGTATGCTGACACACACAGTACTCGAAGGATTTATAACAGAGGTAAATCACATGTATAAAGTAATGTAAATACTATTACCTCAATCATTATAGCGGAAGCAACAAGGTTGTGGATTCCCATCTACACCAACGGCAAAGTTGAGTGTAGAAATCCTAACCCTAACGTATCACTTACTCGTCGTAAGAAACCTGCAACATAAGACGTTGCAGCCCGAAACGGGTTAGTACATTGAATGTACTGGCAAATTCACACCATAGAGAATGATGAACAATGGCTATCACTATATGCATTTTTGGCTGGTGGAAAAGCTCTATGGTTATAAGGTTTTTGCGTAAAGCTAGTTTTTCCCTACTGCAAAGGAATAAATTTATTTAACTATCAAGGTGGTTGTGAAACATTGAGAATGGTTGACAGCATTCTCAATCCCAATTAAAAGTAATTAAAACCCAACAACATTAATTAGAAGTAACATGTTGAGATTCACATGATATTCAAGTGCTAGATACTCAAGTTGTCCATAACCGGGGACACAGCTAATCACGATTAGTTTGTACACTCTGCAGAGGTTTGTGCACTTTTCCCCACAAGACTCGATCGTCTCCGTTTGGTTTCTCGCACTGCAGGGTGTTTGAGAAATGGATGACCGAGACACAGTCTTTCAGAAGCGCTAGCACCTTACATGTGGGTAGACCGGTACACCTACTTCCCCTACATCTGCTAGTCTACCCGTAAGAGTTCGCACGACTTAATCAACTATGCCAGAGCCCATAATGGCTTGTGGCTGCACACGTAAGTTTCTAGTTTGAAAGATCTTATGATCCCTTTGAGCCTGGGTGGCGGTCCAATAAAAACAGGCAAGTCCTGATAGACATCAGGTGCCTCAATCCACCTAGATGTGTGTTTAAGTTGCCACCTTAGATAAACCATTAAAATTATCAATCTCACATCTGTCATGGATATCACTCACCCAATCCACGTCTACTAGCATAGCATGGCATATTAAGCAAACGTAGAAGTAACTCCCAAAGGTTTCATAATAATACAGGTAATAGGTACTACCTCATCTACTTCCCATCCCACAATTTAATTAGATCCTAATCATGCAATGTGAGAGGATTGATCTAATGCAATAAAACATGGGTTGTAGAAAAGGTATGATCAAAGTGTGAACTTGCCTGCAATGTAGATGAAGATGATTCGCACTCAAAACTCTTGATAGATCTACTCGTCACACTCCGGTCAATCTATCGTAAGCAAACAATAGTAACCACACAATAAGTACTCATCTAATGCACAAGTAAAACTCGAACAAGAGAACGAACCAGAAGGTTCAACTTAAGAACTCCGGTTGCAAAGAAAGAACCGAACAAAGAAACGGAAAACAAACGGCGGAAGAAAACAACTCGGTTCTAGCAAGTTGAAACTAGGTCAAATTTTACTGTAGCAAAAACTTGTTTAAGTTGATTAGACGGAACGGTGGTTTCAAAACGAAACTCCAGGCGCTTGAATCACCTGATTCCGATAAACGGGCGAGAAGATAAACTAGAACGAAGATCGGATCTGAGATCGCGATCATGGAATAAATCCGACGAGAAGAAAAAGAAGAACGGTTAAACGAACGGACGTCGTTAACCTAGAAGAATCCGGTGATCACATTCGTAAGGATGAACGGTCCGGTGAACGATCAAAAGACAACTAAATCGGAAAAGAAAACGAATCCGATCTAGGGTTTCGGAGAAGAAAACCGAAACGAAAAACCGATCTAGAAACCGAAACGGTTTAGAAAAGAACCGGAAAGAAAATGAATCGGAAGAGAAGAAAAGAATCGGAACGGTTTACAAGAAAAACCGAACCGAGGGGAGGAGAAAAGAGAGGCGCGGCTACCTCGACGAGGTTCCGGCGAGGGGCTCCGGCGAACGGCGGCATTGGGCGGCGGCGGCGATGCACAAGGGCGGCGGCGTGGGTGAGGGGCGCGGGGTGAGGCGCGGGGTGGTGCGGCTATAGGCGGCGGCGGCGGCGGGTGAGGGGCGCGGGGTGGGGCGCGGCTTGGGGAGGCGTGGGATGGTGTGGGGCTTGGGGTTTGATTTGATGTGAGGAGAGGGGGGGTCTATGGAGGTATTTATATAGGTGAGGGGAGAGGAGACTTGAGGTAGGGGGCAAGAAATAGAGTAGGAATAGGAAAGAAAAAAGAGGAAACGGAGTAGGACTAAAGTCCTACTAGGAAAACGAAACAAAGGTAAGAGGGGGCTAAACCGGCCAGAGTCCTTGTAGGACTCGGCTTCGACCGAAGGCAGCGGCAGCGGCTGCCTGCGCTGGCGCGCAGCACGCAGGGAGGCTGGGGCCTGGCGGCGGCTGGCTGGGCCTTTGGCCCGGCTGGCCTGGCTCCTTTTTTTTTAAACGGTTCTGCACGCAGAAAAAAAAAACAAAAAGAGAACTAAACGAACTCCGAAAAATCTAAAGTACATTTTCCCCGACTCCTAAAAATGAGCCGAACAAAATGAACTTTTCTCCAGACCTAAAATGCAATTTTCGAAAACGCGCATTTTTCCCTATCCAAATAAAATGCAAATAAACTCCGGCAAACAAAAATTTGATCTATTTAATAAATCTTCATTTTTCCTCAATTTTGGGAAAGTCATATTATTCCCTCTCTTATATTTTTGATATCGGAAAAATTATTGAAGATGAAATAAATAAATCAAATGATCCTCTTTTCAATTCGAGAAAACTCTCAAATATGAAAATAACGAAATCTCCAACTCTCTCCGAAGGTCCTTGAGTTGCGTGATATTTCTAGGATCGACCAAAAAGCAAGAAAATACGATATGCATGATGATCTAATGTATAACATTCCAAATTGAAAATTTGGGATGTTACAAACCTACCACCCTTAAAAGGAATCTCGTCCTCGAGATTTGGAGAGGCTAGCAAGAAAAGTTAGGGTTTGGGGGTCTCCTCAAAATCCATCAATCATCACAGGGGTCTGGGGTGCTACCACCCTTAGAAGCATGGTTACTGTTCCATCAAAACTCATATACTCCATCCTTATTCTTAACAGTGTCGGTCTTCTCAGATCTTCGAGAAAATTTCTCCTCTAAGCTCTTCCGGTAACGACATAACCTTTTTCCTCAATTCTTTTGTCCTTTCCTCTTGGTAAGGTTATTCCGAGATTGGGTCTTCTTAGCTGACGGTCTGGCGCCAAAACTAAACAACTATCGATATCTCATGGTGGTCAACAATTTATGGTTTCTCCTGCAGGAAATGGGTCTGGGTTGATCCTCGCCGTATAACCTACGGTTGGCAAAAACTGCCTTGTACTAGAAAAAAATTGCTATACCATTCTAAGGTTTAAACAAGGTTTTCATCGTCGTCTCTCTACTATAGGCAAGTCACTCAGATTTACCATCCCATATAGCAAGGCGAATAATAAGAGTAAGTCGGTATGGTGATCAATCCATCCCGCACCCAAATCATTACCATGTATACAGTTTAGCGAATCTCGCATTCTAACACTCAGTCATCCTCACAAGCATTGCAGAATTTCTCTTGTCGACAGACCAAGTTCGGATAACTCCATAGATTCTGCAAGCCAAACAAACATCTATCATTCCTTCACAACTCTCAGGTTTTGCGTTACTCCTATAAGATCGTCTATCGGCAAAGGTATATCCTCTTCCAGGGTCCTTCCTTTAGCAAGAATGTGCTTGCTTCTTGGCAGGTTCTGGAGCCTGTGGGTTATAGCACATCTCATCACTTGCAAACCTTGAACTCTTCATCGGGCAACTGGTCATTGTTCCAACTTCCTAGTATTCTTAAATCCATCCAATTGTACTGTCTTCCTTCTATTGGCACCAAACTAGGACATGTTTACTCAGACTCATCATGGAGTTTCCATTGATCCATATTTCCAACATCATACCTCCTTTATATCCAATAGTAATTCATCTCTTCATCATCGTGGAATATCCCTCATACCGAGATATAAACTTGTACTTATGAAGTCCATATTCCACTTCGTGGAACATCATTATCCTTTCCGCGGTCAAGCGTCCTTACAGGGGAATATTGGCCATCTCTGCATGGCACTTCTTCAACTGGGAAACGTGAAACACATCCCAAACTCCTGTCAGTCCTTCGGATAACTCCAACTTGTAGGCCACTTCTCTCATACGCTCCAAAACTCGGTATGGTCCTACAAATCTCGGGGTTAACTTTACCTTAACTCCAATTCATTTAACTCCTCGTAGAGGGAGCACATGAAGACATGCGGTCTCCAACTTCATAGACTACCTCCTTGAGTTTTTGAGTCTACATAACTCTTCTGTCTGGACTGAGCTACCTTCAGTCTATCTCGAATCAACTTAACATTCTCTTCTGACTCCTTTGATCACCTTTGGTCCAAACAACTGTCGCTCTCCAACTTCATCCCACATACTCTCGGGGCATCACACCTATCGAGACAAAACTCGTATTCATTTTGTCCGAAATCCACTTAGTGGAATATCCTTATCTTTTCTAGGGGTCAATGGTTCTTACAGGGTACTACCACCCTTAAAATGCACAAATCTTCCATAGACCATATTTCTCTTATCCTCAAAATGGTCAAAATCCTTCTTCATAGAGTAACAACTCATAAAATCCATATCAGTACCAACGACGCTACTTTATTCATTCTCAAATGATTACAATCTCTCGCTTCTCCATTACATGTCTCAACTCAACACCTCAATATAAAAAAAAATGTTCTCACTTCTACCACTCCATTTCTTTTGTTGCAAACTCAACTATCTAGCACAAGTTTCCTTCTCCTTGGGGCATTCTCTGGCAAAGTGCCCTGCTTTATTACAACGGAAACATATTACATCTGACAAGTTTTGAGGTTTTCTTGTGATTATATAGCCTCCTTGGGTTCTTGGCTTCCTTTTTGGGCAACTGTGGAGGTAGTGCCCTGACTCCTTGCACCTATAACAGGTGATATGACTTAGGTCCTTCCTGGAATCCAATCGGTTTCTCTTTCTGGACCTTTCCATACCAATCATGGCTTCTATTTCCTGTGGGTCATATTCTACTTCCTCTGTCGGGAATTCTACTAGATTCCCATTCATACAATTCTGGGAGATGTGTCCTTCTTCTCCACATGAATAGCAAGACTTGGTGTAGGGTTTAATTGGTTCCTCTTTGGGTGTGTCCTCCACCTCGTCCTTCATCACAGGTTCTTCTAAAATTTCCATGAGGGCTCCTTTCATTGCTTCTTCCTTCTGCTGGATGGTTCTTTGTACCAAGGGGTAAATGTGACACTGAGCAGGGTAGTGGGTAGTCCCTTCACACAAGAAACAAGTAATCTGCCTGGTTGGGCATTCTACAACTGGGTGACTTCCTTCACAATTAGGGCATTCATCCTTGTGTTCTTTATGGTTGTGTCCGATTTCTCCACAAATCTTGCATGCACCATGTTTCTTCATATCCTTTCCATAGGGTTTCAACTTCTGGGACACAAACTGAGACTTTAGCAAAGTCAACTTAAATTATTTCCAAGTGGTTACTCCTTGCCATCCATTGATGGTTTGGTACATCCTCCACCAAGTAGCAGCACCTCTTTCAAAGCATTGAAGAGCATACTGGGCCATATCCTTTCCGACTATAGGGTTGTTCTCCATATGATCCTCCATGTTCTGAATCCATCGGTCTGTCTCCAATTGACTCATCGGTCCAGAAAATACAAGCTCATCTCCATTCATCATCTATTGGGTCCATGGCTTTGGGGTGAGATAAGAGAGATCAAGAGAGAGGCACACAATACAAACAATGTTTTGAAAAGACAGATTTTTGTTGTGGCTGTCGAAAAACATCAAACAAATGACAGCTCACAATCGTCGCATCTAACGTAGGTGTATAACAGGGGTTTGGTCTTCTAAGGTCAACATCGCCAAACTCTTCAAGTCTTGTTCATGCCTCCAATGGCTTCTTCCGATCGTGTTTGTCCTTCTCAATTTCTTCTGCCAGATCCTCTCTGTTGACAAAAAGTTTCTCGTGACGTCCTTTAATATTCTGGAGTTGCATTTCAAACTTCTAGGTTTCAACATCCTTGGCATGAACCATGGTCTAGTTCCTGACGAATCTCCGGTTTCTCGAGTTTTGCTCCTCTAGCTTGCTACTTCAGCTTCTGGGTCCTAAGTTCTTCACGAAATGCTTTCTTGTCAAATACAACTTCCTGCATGTCCATCTTAACTTCTTGATGTACTATTCTAGATCCTAGTGATACACCGGCTAGGGCTAAAACTGCATCCTTAACTCAGCATGGTGACAATAGCATCAGCGGGCGATGACATCACGGATAACCGTGTTTCTGCTCTTGTCATTTCCATGAGCTATCTCTCCACAGTTGATATCTCCCGCCTTAGGGTTTCTTTGACAAAACTTCGAGTTCTCATACTCCTTGTTTCAGTCTTTCTCCGATACACCTTGATCTCGGGTATTGACAACTTCCATAATCTGCCAAGTTCCATAAGGGTAGCATTCCTAGGTCATACAAATCTGGGGATTCTTCAGAGCCTCCAAGTCTCCTAGTCTTCAGAGTCTTCAACAGCTGTAGTTTCCAGTATCATGATGTATGGTAAAATCCTCTTCATTACGAATGGTCTTACTTGTCTGATATCCTGTACTTCTTGGGGTGGTCTCATCAGTCGAATCTTCGTGTGGTCAAAAGGGGAAAGGGGTATGGTCTCACTAAAGGGAATTTTTTGAATAAGCTCAGAAGAGAAGAGAGGTAAAAGATCTTTTTGAAAGGGAAAGTTGTAGAGAAAAATCTTTGCTATGGGCTTGCCAGTTTCTAGGGTCACGTCCTACAGTCAACATGTGCTATGATACCATCTTGTAGCGACCCGACCCGAATGGATCAAGTCTCTGTGCTTAGGTGTCATCCCTGGATCAGTATGCTGACACACACAGTACTCGAAGGATTTATAACAGAGGTAAATCACATGTATAAAGTAACGTAAATACTATTACCTCAATCATTATAGTGGAAGCAACAAGGTTGTGGATTCCCATCAACACCAACGGCAAAGTTGAGTATAGAAATCGTAACCCTAACGTATCACTTACTCGTCGTAAGAAACCTGCAATATAAGACGTTGCAGCCCGAAATGGGTCAGTACATTGAATGTACTGGCAAATTCACACCATAGAGAATGATGAACAATGGCTATCACTATATGCATATTTGGCTGGTGGAAAAGCTCTATGGTTATAAGGTTTTTGCGTAAAGCCAGTTTTTCCCTACTGCAAAGGAATAAATTTATTTAACTATCAAGGTGGTTGTGAAACATTGAGAATGGTTGACAGCATTCTCAATCCCAATTAAAAGTAATTAAAACCCAACAACATTAATTAGAAGTAACATGTTGAGATTCACATGATATTCAAGTGCTAGATACTCAAGTTGTCCATAACCGGGGACAGGGCTAATCATGATTAGTTTGTACACTCTGCAGAGGTTTGCGCACTTTTCCCCACAAGACTCGATCGCCCCGTTTGGTTTCTCGCACTGCAGGGTGTTTGAGAAACGGATGACCGAGACACAGTCTTTCAGAAGCGCTAGCACCTTAAATGTGGGTAGATCGGTACACCTACTTCCCCTACATCTGCTAGTCTACCCGTAAGAGTTCGCACGACTTAATCAACTATGCCAGAGCCCATAATGGCTTGTGGCTGCACACGTAAGTTTCTAGTTTGAAAGATCTTATGATCCCTTTGAGCCTGGGTGGCGGTCCAATAAAAACAGGCAAGTCCTGATAGACATCAGGTGCCTCAATCCACCCAGATGTGTGTTTAAGTTGCCACCTTAGATAAACCATTAAAATTATCAATCTCACATCTGTCATGGATATCACTCACCCAATCCACGTCTACTAGCATAGCATGGCATATTAAGCAAACGTAGAAGTAACTCCCAAAGGTTTCATAATAATACAGGTAATAGGTACTACCTCATCTACTTCCCATCCCACAATTTAATTAGATCCTAATCATGCAATGTGAGAGGATTGATCTAATGCAATAAAACATGGGTTGTAGAAAAGGTATGATCAAAGTGTGAACTTGCCTGCAATGTAGATGAAGATGATTCGCACTCAAAACTCTTGATAGATCTACTCGTCACACTCCGGTCAATCTATCGTAAGCAAACAATAGTAACCACACAATAAGTACTCATCTAATGCACAAGTAAAACTCGAACAAGAGAACGAACCAGAAGGTTCAACTTAAGAACTCCGGTTGCAAAGAAAGAACCGAACAAAGAAACGGAAAACAAACGGCGGAAGAAAACAACTCGGTTCTAGCAAGTTGAAACTAGGTCAAATTTTACCGTAGCAAAAACTTGTTTAAGTTGATTAGACGGAACGGCGGTTTCGAAACGAAACTCCAGGCGCTTGAATCACCTGATTCGGATAAACGGGCGAGAAGATAAACTAGAACGAAGATCGGATCTGAGATCGCGATCGCGGAATAAATCCGACGAGAAGAAAAAGAAGAACGGTTAAACGAACGGACGTCGTTAACCTAGAAGAATCCGATGATCATGTTCGTAAGGACGAACGGTCCGGTGAACGATCAAAAGACAACTAAATCGAAAAAGAAAACGAATCCGATCTAGGGTTTCGGAGAAGAAAACCAAAACGAAAAACCGAGCTAGAAACCGGAACGGTTTAGAAAAGAACCGGAAAGAAAACGAATCGGAAGAGAAGAAAAGAATCAGAACGGTTTACAAGAAAAACCGAACCGAGGGGAGGAGAAAAGAGAGGCGCGGCTACCCCGACGAGGTTCCGGCGAGGGGCTCCGGCGAACGGCGGCGTTGGGCGGCGGCGGCGATGCACAAGGGCGGCGGCGTGGGTGAGGGGCGCGGGGTGAGGCGCGGGGTGGTGCGGCTATAGGCGGCGGCGCCGGGTGAGGGGCGCGGGGTGGGGCGCGGCTTGGGGAGGCGTGGGGCGGTGTGGGGCTTGGGGTTTGATTTGATGTGAGGAGAGGGGGGGGGTCTATGGGGGTTTTATATATGTGAGGGGAGAGGATACTTGAGGTAGGGGGCAAGAAATAGAGTAGGAATAGGAAAGAAAAAGGAGGAAACGGAGTAGGACTAAAGTCCTACTAGGAAAATGAAACAAAGGTAAGAGGGGGCTAAACCGGCCAGAATCCTTGTAGGACTCGGCTTCGACCGAAGGCAGCGGCGGCGGCTGCCTGCGCTGGCGCGCAGCGCGCAGGGAGGCTGGGGCCTGGCGGCGGTTGGCTGGGCCTTTGGCCCGGCTGGCCTGGCTCCTTTTTTTTAAACGGTTCTGCGCGCAGAAAAAAACAAAAAGAGAACTAAACGAACTCCGAAAAATCTAAAGTACATTTTCCCCGACTCCTAAAAATGAGCCGAACAAAATGAACTTTTCTCCGGACCTAAAATGCAATTTTGGAAAACGCGCATTTTTCCCTATCCAAATAAAATGCAAATAAACTCCGACAAACAAAAATTTGATCTATTTATTAAATCTTCATTTTTCCTCAATTTTGGGAAAGTCATATTATTCCCTCTCTTATATTTTTGATATCGGAAATATTATTGAAGATGAAATAAATAAATCAAATGATCCTCTTTTCAATTCGAGAAAACTCTCAAATATGAAAATAACGAAATCTCCAACTCTCTGCGAAGGTCCTTGAGTTGCGTGAAATTTCTAGGATCGACCAAAAAACAAGAAAATATGATATGCATGATGATCTAATGTATAACATTCCAAATTGAAAATTTGGGATGTTACATCACCTCATTTGGAGTTGTGGGAAAAAAGATATGAAGGTTTTTCTGCCAGGGTCCCATCTATAATAAAATCATCACAAACAGGCCCTTGGCTGGAAAAACAGAACGTGTACTATGGATAAATACGCCTTTGCCTCGGGGAAGCGTATTCCAGGCTGAAACAGAGAGAAAATACGCTTTCAATAAAAGAAAACATACTCTGTCTGAAGGAGAGCAAAAATACACTTTCCGAAAGCGAAAACGTACTCGGGTGTTGACGCTTCCACTTGCCACGCGGGCAGAGGCGGGGCTAGGCACTCGGGTCGCTGACGGGAGGGTCCCACACGGCTTCTCTCTCGTCCCGCGCTCTTTCTTCTTTCTCCTCGACGGGGCCTGGGCAGAGGCAAGGCCGGCCGCCCTGACGATGATAGCCGGCGGCACGGTCCACCATTTGAGGCGCCCGACCCACTGGCTTGATCAGCAGAATGAGGCGGTCCCCTTCAGGTAGGACACGGCCATCGATGAGCTTGGGAGAGTGCGGGAAGCCGACCGCGGCGGATGGCTGCTTCGGACGAAGATGGACAGGGCCGTCCGGTCGGGGAGAAGAGGGTCAGGTGGTGCAGGGAGGCTTGCAGTGGTGGAGGAGGTATCTGGTAGTGATAGAACGGAGGGAGAGAGCTCGGCTCACTCGGATTCGAGCAGAGGCTATCGGCGGCCAAGGCGGCCATCGGAGGGCTTTGGAGCTCAGGGAAGGGGTCGGGGAGGCTTTTGGGAGTGAGTGAGGTCGAGTAGTGAGTAGAAACGCACCCGAAACGACCTTATATAGGCAGGGGAGGGGTGTGCCGTGCTGTTGTCGCCGCGGACGCGTGTGCACGTGCATGAGCTTGGGGTTAGGCGACGAGAGGGAACAGGAGGGAGAGCTCACTGTGAAGAGGCGGCCAAGGGAGCGCAGGGAGGAAGACGACGGTCGGCGCACTATGCTCCCGTGGGCGTTCGGCGGCGAGCGTTGATGAGGAAGCGGACGGAGGGGGTGAGCTGTTCTGGGGGTGGCGACGACATGGTAAAACTGCGAGACATGCTCATGGGTGCGGAGAAGACGAGAGGAGGAGGGGCCCGAGCAAGAAACCATCCAACTCGCGTCCATGGCATGCCAGATCTCGTGGTCACCGCGCGCACTGGCATGTAGCGGGGGAGATGGGCTGGAACCTATTGTCTAGTGGTATGTTCTTCTAGGGGAGGTTTCAACTGCGGTGGTAGTTCGGTGAAAATTGCTTTGGTTAAATGGTGATCTACCTCTGAAGTTTACTGCAGTAAACTTGAATGTGCACTGGTGATTTACACGGAGGAGAGTGGGAGCAATGGAGTTGTCTGCGAGGTTTAGGGTAAGAAGGACTTTCATCCTGGTAACTTTGAGAAGATTTGGACCAGTAATGAATATAGTTGCTTCACAACTGCATTTTTGGTCCAGAAATAAGATTTGGATGATGCAGTCTCATGGAGCATCAACTTGAGCTAAAATTTTGCAAGGCTTAGTTATTTGGTCATAGTAAGAAGGTGTAAAAATTTCATACCAATTGGATTCACCAAAATGGTACTTCCATCACAACTATCTTTACTGAACAGAATCTTGGAATAATTTTGGTGAACAAATGGATCAATGAAATGATCCCAAATTGCGTGGGGATATGTTATTGGGATAGGAGCATGATCTGGTAATTTATTAGGATTTTTGAAGCAATATAGTTATACTTGCTTCACAACCTGAAAATATTAACAGAAGCAAAGATTTGATCCTGTGCTCACATAGATGATTGGATGGGGCTGAAATTTGGAGGAGGGAGATAATATGAGCACAAGAAAAGGCATGCAAAATTTCAACTCATTTGGAGAGTCCTAGCTAGTACTTCCTTCATAGTGGCTTTTGTTTGACAGAAACTTTGAAAAATCACCGAGGAAGATTGGATAGGAAAATAAAGTTGAATTTTGGCATGTGGCAATTATTTTGACATAAAAGAATGTCAACAAGTTTGGGAGCAAACAAGATAAGATAAATGACACTTCCTTCACAAAGTGCCACTCTGGACAGAAAGGAAGAATAATTATTGGGGAATTATTCTTGGGCTAGGACAGGAAAGTTTGGGCATATTTGAGCAACATATGACCCAAAGGAATTATGATAATTATTTGGTAATTTTTGGATGGACATAAATATAGGTGGCTCACAACCTAGGGCAGACATGGTTATTCCTTTAATAGAAAAATGAATTTTCCCTAGAAAAGAAATTACGGTTTAGTCAAGCAGTGGAGTGACATGATCTTGGCAAGGTTTTGAGAATCATGAGTCACTTGGGAGAGGAAATGAAGATGATTTCCCAGGTGACAAGGCCACAGAACCAATCCAAAAAGAAAAATAGAGCAAAAACCAATAATTCGAGAAGAAGAATAAAATGGCCAAAAACCAGGCTGTTACATCCCCGCGGTCGAGAAATGCGCTCCCGCAGATGAGGAGGTGCCGCTAGTCCTTGTTGCCGAGCCCCAGGCTCCAACTTGGGCAAGGCACATAGTCCATTTCCTCCAAACTGGAGAACTTCCCGGTGAGCAAGATGAAGCTGAAAGAGTAGCCTGGAGGGCCAGTATGTATCAATTTGTTGATGGCACTCTATACAGAAGGAGGCCCAACGGTGTGAAATTGAAGTGCATCTGTCAGGAAGAAGGAAAGGAACTGCTGGCTGAAATACACAAAGGCATGTGCGGCTACCACATTGGATCAAGGGCGTTAGTTGGGAAAGCATTCCGGCAAGGATTTTATTGGCCCACAGCCCTCCAAGATGCGGTTGAGCTAGTCACCAAGTGTGAAGCCTGCCAGTTACATTCCAAGAACATCCATCTGCCTACACAAGCTCTTCAGAAAATCTCTTTGTCATGGCCGTTTTCGGTCTGGGTGCTTGATATCCTCGGCCCTTTCCCCCGAGCTGCCGGGGCTTTGAATCCTTGTTCATTGCAATCGATAAGTTTACAAAGTGGCCAGAAGTAGCTGCCGTGAGAAAGGTGACTGATCAGTCAGCAATCAAGTTCTTGAAAAAATTGGTGTGCCGCTTCGGGGTCCCTGCGCGGATCATTACCGACAATGGCACCCAATTCACGAGCCGCGCCTTCATGCAATATGTTCATGCCCTCGAAAGCAAGATCTCATTTGCCTCTGTTGCACATCCCAGAAGCAATGGACAAGCTGAGAGGGCGAACACTGAAGTACTGTGAGGACTCAAGATAAGAACCTTTGATACGCTGCTGAAGTGCGGCAGGAAATAGATCGATGAGCTGCCGGTAGTTCTTTGGTCCATTAGAACGACACCAAATCAAGCTACCAGGCAGTCTCCCTTCTCCCTAGACTATGGGGCAGAAGCAGTTATCCCCACAGAACTCATTTACGGGTCACCTCGAGTGCTTGACTACAATGAAGTAGCACAAGATCAGCACCGGCGTGACGACGCTGTGCTACTCGAGGAGAGCCGTCTCCGGGTTGCTACGCGTGCTGCACGCTATCAACAAGCCCTACGCCGCTATCACAGACGTAGGGTTCATACCCGGTGTTTTGAGGAAGGCGACCTTGTCCTTAGGCGCGTTCCATCCGCCAAAGGTACAAACAAGTTGACGCCAAAGTGGGAAGGCCCTTACCGGGTAGTTCGAGTCACCAGACCTGGCGCAATCCATCTAGAGACCGAAGATGGCATTCAATTGCAAAACTCATGGACTATTGAGCATCTCCGCAAGTTCTACCCATAAGGCGCGGCTGTCGGGCCCTGTCCGGCAGCCACCTTTTGTACAGGCCTTGCCTCAGTTGCATGTAACCCCTTATACAAAGCCAGGCGCAGACCCTGAGCAACAGAGAAATAAATGAAGCGTTGGCCCCCCCCCCCGACAAGTTGCATATTGCATGCATGCATAAGCATTTCATGAGCATTGCATATGCATATAGATAAGGTCGCATCTTGCATCATTTCCATCTCCATAAAACTGCAGGTTCCTGTCGTGAGCTTGGCCTCTACAGGAGGTTAGAAAGATGACCAACACTGTGATCTCCGGCAAGCCAAACAGATAAGTTCTACCTCTTGTCCATAAGTGTTCTGTAAGCAAAAACTTGTGCATAATAAAACCTCGCCGCTTTTTGAAACTTAGGTGCTCCCGTTCCTTGACTCGAATGCTGCTTCGGTCAGGATGGTCGCAATGGCCTTTGGTGAAAATAGATTGGCGGGGGGCTGGTCCTTCATTGTAATTTTCGCCCTGTAGGCTTAGTCCCTGACAGCAAAATAGAGGGTACCAGTAGGATAGCCTGCTGGGGGAAACTTGTTTATTTTAAAATATAGAGGCATTCCACCTCTACATGGACATATACATGCACGAGTCCCTGGCAAGGTTCATATTTTTCATTAATATGGATACTAGAGATTACATTATTTGAACTAAAATTTGGCAAGTGCTTACAAATTTATGATTGAAAAAAGATAAGTGCCCCGTGACGCCTTTGCCCTTGTCCATCTCCATCAGGAAGGGACCAAGGGGGCCGGAGGCGGACCCGGCTGGGATTCGGCGCCATCCCAGGATCAGGATGGCGCCGCTTCCCAACAAGGAGGAAGAAACCAGAGGGTGGGTGTGGATGGTGACACTGCCAGAGGACTAGATGGGAGACACAGAGTCACTGGCAAACACGACTCATCGGAACGGCCGTCCCTGTTCTTGACGCGTCGTGGGTTGCCGCCGCCTCCCGCATCACTGCCATCTGAAGACCTCAACACTACA
This sequence comes from Triticum aestivum, assembly GCF_018294505.1. Classification (NCBI taxonomy): domain Eukaryota; kingdom Viridiplantae; phylum Streptophyta; class Magnoliopsida; order Poales; family Poaceae; genus Triticum; species Triticum aestivum. The sequence continues at coordinate 363,506,728 of NC_057806.1, read as the reverse complement.
ACCGCGTCGGGCACCATGCTCTCTGGATAATCCCACAAAGAGCATGGTCGTCCCCAATGACCCTGACATCAGAAACCACCGCATGTTGAGAAGACGTGTATGGGAGCAAAGATCCCTCCTGCACGACAAGAGGACGGTGCCCAGGGGGAGTCAGGTCCGCCTCCCCTGGCGGCGAACCTCTTCTACGACCCCTCCCTGGCACCACAAGAGAAGGAGGAATGGGGCACGACCGACTACCACGCCCCGTGCCCATTATGGGCCTTAGCATGGTGTCGTTTGCATTGCCTCTCACTTGATTTGAACCTACGGGTGACCCGACGACAAGCGCACCAAAGTCGCCACCCCCAGTGCTATCACCGTGCCGCCCAAGCGCCCCCCTGGGGCACGTGCAAGCTCTGAGCTAGGGGTCAGGGCCTGGTCCCAGGCTCTTCTCTTCAACATAACCAGCAGAAGGCAGAAGATGGAGGAGAAAGGGTGCGAGGATGAATGCCTCCACTCTTCCCCCGCCCTCCTTTTATAGGCAGGTCGGGAGAGAGAGCCGCTCCCTTAACGGGTGACCGCCGCCCGCCTCCACCAATTCAAGAAGACCGGGGCCCCGGCTTGACGCTCTTTCGCACCAGGCGCCTCTGTTACCTACCCCGCGTGATGCATGCAGCATACGTGGCTGAGGATAAGGGTGTGGTGGGAAGAGTGACTTGATAGTTTCTACCCCGCGTGTTAAAGTCATTCACATGCCATTACAAGAGTGGCACCACCACGATTGGCTTTACGCGACGCGCGGGGAAACCGGAAACTAGCCTGGGCTCAAGATTAAAGAAGAAGCAAAGAAGATCTCAAGGGGATAGCCACTTCCACGCCCCTTCCTATGCACTTATTAGGGCCTACCCTGACGATGCCCGACAACGCGTTTGGGGCAGGCCCGGGGGCTTCTGTCGGTGCAACAAACCCTGGGTCTGTTGCCCAGACTATGCATAGGCACCAGAACAAGATTGCAACACCGAGCTCAGACCGAAGCGCAAGAGATCAGTTCTTCAAGGGAGCGGCGTGCATCACAAGAAGTCCGAGACCAAGCTAGTGGAGAAAGATATTATTAAGGGAAAAGCCTCTCTTGCCAGGCAAGAGAGCCTAGCAAGGACAGGGTCACCCCCAGTAGAAAGCCTCCAGGCCACCCCGGCAGGGCCTGTCGGGACTCATGGAGGCAGAATGTAGCGACCCGACCTCAGACGGTCAAGCCTCTGTGTATCTGTGCCATCCCTGGATCAATATGCTAGCACACACAATACATCAATGTATATATCAAAGTGCAATCACATGTATAAATAACGTAAAACTGATATATACCTCATAAGTCTTAGCGGAAACAATCAATCGGGTGTGGAGTCCTATCAACGCCATCGGCAGGTTGAGTGTAGACCGTAACCCTGTACCATACTCTCACTCGTCGGAAGAAATATCTGCAACATGATACATTGCAACCGTGTAGGTCAGTACATTGAATGTACTGGCAAGATCACAATAAAAGGAAGCAGATGATAAAGATATACTATATGCAATATGGCTTGGTGGCTCTGTGTTTGAGTTTTTGTGTAAAAGCTGGTTTTATTTTCCGTACAACAAAGGAAATGACCTACTATAGAGTTTTATATTATGGCATGGTTCCGCCAACTGATGTCTCATAGCCCAAATCATCATAAGTTGCCCACAATTAAATTATCGGTCCAGTGTTGAGAGTTCCGAGATAGATCCAAGTCCAGAGGCTCAAATTGTCCGTAACCGGCACTACAAAAAAAATACACTTCCATGATGATACATGCTTGTCACAGTAGGTCACATTTTCTGCATGCATCTACATCCATGACGTTTTATGACAGAATCAAGATAGTCATACCTGTGCTGTCGTAGAAGTATTCCATGACATTACCAAAATTATCATCACAGAAGTGTCCAGTTCCATGACGATAAATCGCGCATCATAGAAGTGCTTTCGTCAAGGGTGACCAACACATGGCATCCACTGTAACGGGTTACAGTGAAGCTATTGGGTTCCGGTTTGGATCCGATAACCTGTTAATATCCCCGACCAATGGCGATTTTCCACGTGTAAAATTCTCATTCGCCGACGAACCACGTGCCGGCTCAGCGTTGGGACAGATGTCAACCGTCCGTTTGACAAGGATCGCCAATGAAATGTTGACATGTGGGACGGCCCAATAGAGGCCCATATAGGTCTAAAAGCCAGCCCAGGAACAGGCCCACAAGATTTCGTCTGATCTAATGGGCCGGCCCGTTAACAACCTAACATTTTCTGGACCAAATTGTAGCCCACATCAGATACGGGCCGTTAAATGACTACAATATTCTAGGCCCAGTTTACGGCCCATGTCATATCCGGCATGTTAACAAATTGCAATAGTTTGGGCCAAATTACGGTCCACACCCGATCCGGCCTGTTAACTGACTTTTATTTCTTGGGCCAAATTACGACCCATAACAGATACGACCCTTATAACAGCTATTGTGCCATTGGGCCCATTGGCGGCCTGATTTGCTCTTCGGCCTCTTAATGGTCCTTTTAACAGTTTGGCCTGATACCAGTTTCGGCCTGTCAGCGGCCCTGTCTATATATGGGCCTCTTTCGGCCCGGTTTCACTTTTGGCCATTTAAAGGCCCAGTTGCACCTGGGCCTAATTATGGTCCGTAGTTACTTTCGGCCTCTTAACGGCACGTAGTCTTTGTGGATACATTCTATCCCAAACTGCCTATAGGCCCGTTAAAGGCCCTTGAGAGCGTTGGGCCTAATTTAGGCCCATTATATATCCGGCCTGCTTCCCGCCTGTCATGTAATTGGGTCAACCAAGGCCCAAAAACATTTCAATATGTTAAAAGCCTATTTAATTTTTGGGCCCAATTAAGGCAAGCGGTTTACTCAGCCTTTTAAAGGCCCGAAACTAATAGTGGCCTAGATTAAGACTAGACCAAACTAATGGCCCAAGATGATTGTAGGCCCACGGTTCGACCCATACTAGCGATTGGCGACCGACCAGTTTTAGTACAGAAATTGTTATTTTATAAACCTAACCTATTGGCTCATTGTGCATCGATTGAATATTACGACCTTTTCTCAGAGCAACGACATCAGAAACAACAAATAAATTGCAACATCGTGACAAAGAATAAACCTAGACTATACAACAAAGAAATTACAACATATTACATCCCCTCGGCATCAAAGTTCGCCACCAGTGATAATAAAGGGCAACCAGACATCAGATTACATAAATTAGGTAGGTCGCCACTAGTGGAAGTTAACAGGCGGACAAAATAACAGACAGAACCGACAACACTTCAAAACAGTTCAAGAAAGGTTAGCCCGGCCCAGGAACTACAGCGCAAGCAACTTAGCAACTTGATGAGACTGCGCTTCTTTGGTGCTCTTATCCACCAACTTAAGCTTCATAGCATCAATAAACGTCCTGTACTTACGGTTAATCTTACATAGAGATTGGAGTTCCAGTCGGATTTGAGCAGAAGCATGTATTTTCGCTTGAATTTCAGACTGAAGAAGTCAAACAGATCTAGGCAGCGACCTCATCGAGCTTGTGTCACTGAGTAAGTTTGACACTACATCAAGATGTGACTTCGTGGTTGTATCCCTACCCTCAAGATGTGTTGCCTTCTCCTCTGGAATATGTGTTAGAAGGACAAACAATGGGTTCGTCTCACTATCATTATGGTAGTTCTTCCTAGCAGTAGTGTTGTCACCCTGAAAGAGAAACAAGTAGGTAGATAACAGGTTTTGCACATATAAGCATCAGCATTGTCAATTCATCTGATCTCTTTGTCAGAAATAAAGAGACACGGTTTAAAATAACATTAACATAATAGGCATTGTTCATAGTTAAGACGGCAGGAAATGGCATTGTGCAGGAGCGGCCAGCTTCACCAGACCATTGTTCATAGTTTGAAGGCTCGAGGAGGAGAAACTTACATTAGTAGTGAAGACAGGCTCTATAAAGCCCTTGTCCATATTGATGGGGGGGGCAAATCAAGAACTTTACCGCACACTCTTCTTCAAGAGCATTGCCTTTATTCTACATTTTGTTAAGAGTAAATATAGATGTGAAAATATAGGAACAAATGACGATTATTTAACTTAAGATGCAGAGTACAAATGTAAATACAACATACAAGCAGAACGCACTGACAAGAGCAATGCAGAGCTAAACTTCTTTTAGTAACATTGGTTTTATTCAATATTTTGGCAAGAGTAGATGTAGATATGATGTGTAGAAAAATGGAGGACAAGGGAAAATAAGCTGCAAGGTGTTCATGAAGGACTAGCTGAGAAATATAAGTACATTGATGAAGGACAACATATACTTACAAGAACAATGCAGAACTAAATTTCTTCCTAAACATTGGGTTTATTCTACATTAATTTAAGCATTAATATAGATTTTATAATTTGGAGCGAACAGCGGATAAGTAAGCTACAATGCACAATGATGTCACATAATCCACCAGGTATGAATGTAAGGACATCGATAGGACAATAGGTATTCACAAGAGCAAAGCAGCTACCAACATAGTTGCGATATCCTAGGTTTTGCGGCGCTGGTTCTATCGCCAATTTACGTCGGGTGCTATGTGATTTCTCTGATAGCACCACCTTTTTCAAGGACTTTGCTTGTACTCCTTTAGGTTCTGCAATCACCCTCTTCCTTTTGGATGTCTGAAACACAAGAACAACATTTGAATGGAAAAACATGGTATGACAACAAATGGAATAGGTGTTGATAATGGATGGGCATGTCATCTTCACATATATCATGAGTAAACTAAGCAGATGGCGGTGCAATGAAGCAAAAGAAATGAAAGACACCTTATGCTAGATATGTGCAACCAATAAAACCTTGACAAATTAAAACAGGCACCTTATTGGGCGAACAGGATAGGCCATCTGCCTTTGACTCCTTGAGATCAGAATAGTCATTAGGATCATATTCTGAATACAAATGTATAGGCCGGGAGCATGTGGATTTCATTGCATCCACAATGGACCTCAATCCCTTGATGCCAAGTTTGTTACCCATTGAACTGTTCCTGAATATTCTCCCGATGTCCGCATTCTTATATTCATTGTGATTATGTACAATATCTGTAAAAAATGAAAACACAAATAGTAGTGAGATTATCTTCCTAATGCGGAGGATATTGTAATATAATAGAGTGTCCCTATAAACCCTTGTGTGCTATCACTGAATTCTCACGAGAGAGCCCATGTGTGCTGTAATATGGTGAGTAGATTAATATAATCTGGCACAACTACACAAAAAATAGGCTCCCTGTTGGGCCCCCCAGATGTAAGGATAGTTGGCAGATGATAGGTTCATAATATACCTCATAGAAAGTTTATTGCCAAACCATGATAATGAGAGCGCAGAGCTAGTAGGCAGATCGTAGTGTAGATAATAGGGGTACACCATTGTCGGTGTCAAAACTGGCGGATCTCGGGTAGGGGGTCCCGAACTGTGCGTCTAAGGTCGATGGTAACAGGAGATAGGGGACACAATGTTTACCTAGGTTCGGGCCCTCTCTACGGAGGTAATAGCCTACTTCCTACTTGATTGATCTTGATGAATATGAGTAGTACAAGAGTTGATCTACCACGAGATCATAATGGCTAAACCCTAGGAGTCTAGCCTGTATGACTATGATTATGATTGCCTATCTACGGACCTAGCCCTCCGGTTTATATAGGCACCGGGCGGATCTAGGGTTACACAAAGTCGGTTACAGAAAAAGGAAATATTCATATTTGGTCGCCAAGCTTGCCTTCCACGCCAAGGAGAGCCCTTTATCCGGACACGGGTAGAGTCTCGGTCTTTGTATCTTCACAGCCCAACAGTCCGGCCCATGGCTAACAGGTCGGACGCTCGAGGACCCCTTAGTCCAGGACTCCCTTAGTAGCCCCCGAACCAGACTTCAATGACGAGGTGTCCGGCGCGCAGTTTGCGGCATTGCAAGGCGGGTTCCTCCTCTGATGACTTCAGAGTGATGTATTCGGCCTCCCATTTAATGTCGCACCCCTCGGCTTTTGTGTATCAACAACTTCAGTTTCCATGTGTCGAGCGAAGGCGAGGGGTCAGGGTGTTTTTACGCATAACACCCCGGCCATGTAAGGAGGAGCGTCTATTTAAAGAGATTGGATCTTAGATCCATTCAGCACCATCCGGAAATATCCTCTGAGCGCGCTAGAAAATTCCATTCCAACATGGCCGACGCTCCCAGCTCTTCATCCCACCTCTGCGTCCATGAAAAAGGCGAATAGAAGAGATGTTCTGTATCCCACAGTTAGCTGGTGAAGCTGCAAACACAAGGATTCCTTCCCCCCGCAGATTTAGTCCCTGTCCGAGCAGGATTGACCTCCTTCAATGGTGGGCTTCAAGCTGAAAATTTCCCCAATCCATCCAGGGGGAATGAGTATGCTTCGTCCCTTATCTGCTAAGAGGTGTCGTATTTCCAATTCATCCATTCCTCCGAGGGCTTCTGGAGTACTATGGCCTCCAACTGCACAACTTTACTCCTGCCTCCATCATGCATATCACGGGTACGTCGCTCTTTGTGAGCTGTTCGTGGGTTGTGAGGCCCACTTTGAATTGTGGAGAAACCTATTATGTCTTGTCCCGCGCAACCATAAGGGGTCAATATTTGAAGTGGGCGGAGCCGAAATATAGCGTATCGCCGAGACCGGATATCTTTCCGGCACACCAAAGAAGGCATCCGAAGAGTGGCCCTCCGAATGGTTGTATATTGAGGACGTCGCACTTCCAGACCCAGTTCGAAGGGGGCTTCCCGAATTCACAAGCACCCCTTTGAAGAAATGCCACAGCTAGCACCCTCGGAGCCTCGAGGAGGAAGATAGTGCGGAAGTTCGTCAACTCATGAGCAAGATAAGGACACTCGCTCAGTCCGGATTATCAATAGTCGAAGTAATGGCGACTTCCATAGTACGGGGGGTTCAGCCACTCCAGTACAGAGGTTTCCCCATGTGGCACTACAACGGGGAAGATGATGCCTCCCACTGCAGCCGGAAGGGTCCGGATACCTCTGCTGCTTTGGCAAAAATATTGGCCGAACTGTTCAAAGGGGAAGAAGAGGAATTTCTACGTATCAAGCACAGAGATGGATTTTCCATGTACAGTCCACCCAGCTGGGTAAGTCCCAACTCCTCTGTTCTACTCCCTCCACTCCCTGAGCTACTTTTAATGAGTATTAACTCGTCCGTTTATAACAGCACTGGCGAAAGATTTCTGAAGGGCTTCACAACCCCGCCCCACAGCCCGAGGGCCACAATCGGGACCTTGATCCCGGATTCGAGGAGGATTCGGATATATTCGTGGTGCTCGAGGACGGGTTTTTACCAGGCGAGCTAGGACAACACAGAGGTGGATATCACCACCGATTACCCCAGCCTTCTCCCTGCTTCACACGTAAGTAATCAGGAGATATTTCATCCGAAAGAGTTTTCTCATACTGCCTCACCCACTGCACTGTCCTGTGCTCAAAAGGGGAGGCGTTAGGCACGCCATGCTGCCCCAGGGGTATCTCCGAAGAGAGCGGCCCCCACGCCGGACAAGCCTACGAAGAGGAAGGCAAACGAAGATACGACTGAGCCTTCATCAAAGAGGTATGGATTTGCAAATATGCACCTTGGCAGTCACATCCAACTGTGACCTTTCTGTTTATCCTGTATCAGGAAAAGAGTGTGCCGGACTATATCTGAGGGTACGGCCGGTCATACTTCCCACAGCCAGGATCCAGACCCTGCCGTAAAGATGGGGGATGATACGGGGGTAACGTCGGACTGTCCTCCAGCCGAGGATTCGGATGATGTATCCGTCACTAACTCGGAAGTGGAGAGCACCATGAATCATCGGCGCTGAAGGGCCATTTTACAAGACCCCGACTTTTCAGAAGAGGCATTTAACGCCTTCAGCTCGTATGATGCATACATCCGAGCTGCTCGAGATGGGCTTAACAGAGCCACAAAGCAGCATATAAAAGATGTGCGAGTAAGTTTACTTTGTCCGAATATGATAACCATATGCCAGTAGCCCCCGAGACTTGAAGCAGTTGGTATAACTGATTTAAGTATCGTTGCATAACCAGGTTCTTACGGAGAAGAACGGCCTGCTAGCCCAAGAGCTAGAAAAGTGTCAAACGCAGCTAACTGCTACCCGTGCCGAACTGGAGAAATCCAAGAAGGCGTCTCCTGGTAATGTTCCCCTCCATCGAGAAAACATAATGGTATACCAATAATGCTAACACGGCTGCTCACCTCTTATTAGGATCACTAGATCAACTGCAAGAACAACTGAAAGCTGCCCAAGGTTGACAACGAGAAGCCAAGAAACTGCTAGCCGCGGGCGAGCGTCTGCTCACAAAAGTCGTGATGGAGAAAAACAAGCTCGAGGAATCAAATACCCGATTGGGCGAGGAACTAAAAGATGTACGGGCCCAGCTAGCTGACTCCGTAAAGGAGAATAAAAGGCTGCGAGGCGGCATATTTAGTATGTGGTTGAACTTACCTTCGAATAACTCGAAGGTGGAGGAGACTGACAGAGTTATGTCTGCAGGTATGCTGGCCGGTCGTCCCGAAGAGGAGATGTCCGGATTCTCGGGCGATCTGCTACAAGAGTTGTCGCTAGTGCACGAGCAGACTCGGCAGGCAATGCGAAGTGTTGCCAAGGCCTTATGTCCATTCGCCTCCCCTCCGGGAAAGATGGAGGAGCTTATACAACTTTTCAAGGGAGCGCGGCGGCGCTTTCAATTGTGGAAGATATCGGCCTGCCGGGAAGGTGCACGAGAAGCCTGGGCCATGGTGAAAACATGGTATACCAAGCTTAATCCGAATCATATGGCTCGGGTCGGACCTCTAGGGTCGGATGGAAAAGAAGTTCCAATTAATTTGGTATATGACCAAGTAGAAATAGTCGCCAAGTATTCCCAGCAGGATTGTAAGCTAGACAACCTGCTTAACGGTATAGAGGAGGAAATTTTTGAGTCCAAATGACTATGTACCTTTCTTGACGTATGCAAATCTAGCTGAATTGTAAAACAATTTTCATGGAAGACCTTTTTTGCTTCGACCTCTGGACCCTAAGGTGCGGAGTGTTTCTGAATACCTGAGCGGTAAAATAGACTAGGGTATGCATGGAAACCAGGCGTAGGGGTCATAGTTGCTTGAACAGACAAGTTGTATCCGACTAGTTATGTTATATTACATTATGTAAGAAACATCTTCCGGAGAGAATAGTTCCATTAAGGGTTCCTTTCCCTGGGTGTGCATATGTTTCATGTGCATGTCCGAACTGTGATTGAAAAAATCGTAGTATATGTAACTACTGGAGGTTCATGATGGAGTGAATGCGGAAACATCTTTAATTCACCAAACGAATATTCCCTTAAGAACGCTAGCTTTCGGCTTCACCCAGTCTGAGGTACACATTCGGATGACCCGACAGTAAAAATCGCAGAGGTGCTCCCTTTATGCCCTAGCCGAATTAACGGGAACGTAGGGCATAAGCTCAGGAGCCAGACAACCCAGCTTGGCCAAAACTTAAGTCATATCGATGCATATAATGGCAAAGAAAAGGTACATATGGGAAAGGACACATATGTGATGAGCTTAATGCTCGGAAAATAATAATAGCAAACTACTGTCCAAGAAGCCCCCAGGTGTAATGGACGTACATATTTAAAGATGTATGCGTCAGGGGTGTACGGTCTAGCCGCACGAAAGCTTTAAAGCTAAAGAGAAAAAACGAAAAGAGAGAAAAAATAATGGAAACAATAGGAGGAAGGAGACGAACACAGGGTTCGGCGCTAGGCATAGAATCGTCGGAGTCTGGCCAGCGATTGTCTGACGCATCACGCAAGTGGTACGCTCCTCCGGTGAGAACTTCGTCAATGATGAAGGGACCCCCCACTTGGGCTTCATCTTGTTCTTTTTCTTCTCCTGCAGGCGTAGAATGAGTTCGCCAACATTATAAGTCTTGGCCCGCACTTCTCTGCTTTGATACCTGCGAGCCTGCTGTTGATAAAATGCGGAACGGGCTTTTGCGATGTTGCGCTCATCCTCCAGGGCATCTAAGCTATCGTGTTGATCAAGATCGGCCTCGCTCTCTTCGTACATGCGCACTCAAGGTGAGTCATGAATAATGTCGCAGGGTAACACTGCCTCTGCGCCGTACACCATGAAGAAAGGTGTATATCCGGTAGTACGATTGGGCGTGGCCCGCAACCCCCAGAGTACGGAGTCGAGCTCCTCAACCCAGTGCTCGTCTGATTCTTTCAAAGACCGCACTATTCTAGGCTTGATGCCGCTCATAATAAGACCATTGGCTCATTCGACTCGATCGTTTGTTTGTGGATGATAGACATAGGCGTAATCGAGTTTGATGCCCAGATTAGCGCACCGGGTTTTCACCTCATCGGCTGTGAAATTAGAGTCGTTATCAGTGATGATGCTATGTGGAACGCCATAACAATGTACAACACCGGATATGAATTCTCTCACCGGCCCGGACTCGGCCGTTTTAACTGCTTTGGCCTCTATCCACTTGGTGAATTTATCCACCATGACCAATAGATACTTTTTCTTATGGCTTCCTCCTTTAAGGGGTCCGACCATATCGAGCCCCCAGACCGTGAAAGGACAAGTGATTGCGATTGTTTGTAAGGCGGTGGGCGGCATATGGCTTTGGTTGGCAAAGAGTTGGCATCCGACGCAACATTGAACAAGGTCCTGTGCATCTGCTCGGGCCGTCGACCAATAAAAACTTGTACGGAAGGCCTTGCTAACAAGGGCCTGAGCTGCGGCGTGGTGCCCGCCGAGACCGGCGTGAATTTCAGCTAGGAGCTACCTCCCCTCTTCCTCGGAGATACATCTTTGAAGTACTCTAGTCGCGCTTTTCTTGTAGAGCTCTCCGTCGTGAACCTTGTAGGCCTTCGAACACCGGACAATGCGGCAGGCCTCGTTCTGATCCTCAGGGAGTTCCTTACTATTGAGGTAGGCCAAGAAGGGTTCGGTCCATGGGGCAATGACTGCCATAATGAGATGGGCTGACGGTGTTATTTCAGTGGCCGAGCCCCCGATGATATCGGTGTGTTCGGAATCTGGGGTTGTGTGCGGATCCGGACTGGTGTTGCCGCTCTCCCCTTGCCACACCACGGATGGCTTAAAAAGCTTTTCTACAAAGATGTTAGGTGGGACGGGGTCGCGCTTGGCGCCGATGCGAGAAAGTACGTCCGTCGCTTGATTACTTTCTCGGGCCATGTGATGAAACTCCAGCCCCTCGAACCGGGCCGATATTTTTAGGACGACATTACGATATGCTGCCATCTTCGGATCTTTGGCATCGAAGTCTCCATTTATTTGTGATATTGCGAGGTTTGAGTTCCCGTGCACTTCCAGGCGTTGTATTCCGATGGAGACGGCCATCCGAAGGCCATGCAATAAGGCCTCATATTCGGCTGCGTTGTTGGAGTCTGTGTATAATATTTGGAGTATGTATTAGACGACATCTCCGGTGGGGGGCGTTAAAAGAATGCCCGCTCCTAGCCCTGCCAGCATTTTGGAACCATCAAAATACATAACCCAGTTGGAATATGTGTCGTACTCTTTAGGGAGTTCGGCCTCTGTCCATTTGGCAACGAAGTCAGCCAATACTTGGGATTTAATGGCTCGACGTGGTTTGTATGTTATGTCAAATGGAAGGAGCTCAATGGCCCATTTGGCAATCCGGCCCGTGGCAATGCGGTTGTTTATTATGTCATTGAGTGGTACTTCAGAGGCCACTGTGATCGAACACTCCTGGAAGTAGTGTCATAGCTTTCGGGATGCCATGAAGACTGCGTATTCTATCTTTTGATAATGAGGGTACCGGGATTTGCATGGTGTGAGGACGGTGGATACGTAGTATACCGGCTTCTGAAACGGGAATTTGTGTCCGTCCTGCTCTCGCTCGACGACGAGCACGACGCTCACCACCTGGTGTGTTGTTGCTATGTATGATAACATAGGTTCGCCGACATTAGGCGCGGCCAGGATTGGGTTGCTTGCTAGAAGGGTTTTTATTTCTTCTAGTCCGGCCGTTGCCGCATCCGTCCACTCGAAATGATTGGTGCACCGCAGAAGGCGATAGAGTGGCAATGCCTTTTCTCCCAGTCTGGAGATAAAGCGGCTTAAAGCTGCCATGCAACCAGCGAGTTTTTGGACCTGTTTAAGGTCCGTTGGCATAGCCAATTGTGACAGACCTCGGATTTTGGCCGGATTTGCTTCAATTCCTCTATTGGAAACGATGAAGCCCATCAGTTTTCCCGCGGGGACGCCGAAAACGCACTTTTCTGGATTGAGCTTGATGTCATATGCACGGAGGTTGTCGAATGTGAGATGCAAATCGTCTATGAGTGTTTCAACGTGTCTAGTTTTGATGATGACATCGTCCACATATGCTTCAATTGTCTTGCCGATCTGTTTCTCCAGGCATGTGTGAATCATGCGTTGGTAGGTGGCGCCGGCGTTTTTGAGCCCGAAGGGCATGGTGTTGAAGTAGAATGGCCCATATGGGGTAATGAATGCTGTTGCGGCTTGATCGGACTCCTTCATTTTAATTTGATGGTATCCGGAATATGTGTCGAGGAAGCACAATGAGTCGTGTCCTATGGTAGCATCAATGATCTGGTCGATGCGAGGGAGGGGGAAGGGATCCTTGGGGCAAGCCTTATTGAGGTCTTTGAAATCGATGCACAGGCGCCATGATTTGTCTTTCTTTGGCACCATCACCAGGTTTGCCAACCAGTCCGGGTGTTTTATTTCTCTAATGAATCCGGCCTCGATTAGTTTGGCTAGCTCCTCCCCCGTAGCTTGACGTTTGGGTTCGGAAAAGAGTCGTAGTGTTTGCTTGACCAGTTTATATCCCTTCAATATATTGAAGCTGTGTTCAGCCAACTTGCGTGGGATTCCTGGCATATCAGAAGGGTGCCAGGCGAATATATCGCAGTTCTCGTGCAGGAACTCTCGTAGCACGGCGTCAACCATTGGGTCTAGTTGTGCTCCAATAGACGCTGTCTTCTTGGGGTCCGTTGGATGGACTTGGAATTTGACAATTTCTTCTGCCGGTTTGAAGGAGGTGGATTTGGGTCGTTTGTCTAGGATCACATCGTCCCTATCCACCGTGGAGCACAGTGATGTTAATTCTTCGGCCGCGAGGGCTTCAGATAATTCCTCGAGGGTCAGAGATGTGGTTTTATTTTCGGCGCGGAGTGCTATGTCCGGATCACTGGCGAGAGTGATTATGCCATTGGGCCCAGGCATCTTAAGCTTCATGTATCCGTAATGAGGTACAACTTGGAAGCGTGTAAATGCATCTCGCCCCAAGAGGGCGTGATATCCGCTGTTGAAAGGGGCCACTTGGAAGGTTATCTCTTTGGATCGGTAATTCTCCGGCATGCCGAATACCACGTCAAGTGTGATTTTTTCCCACACTCCATACCTCCCGACTGGGAATGATTCCTCGGAAGGTCATGTTACTTTGCTCGATGCGGCTCCTGTCTATTTCCATTTTGTGGAGTGTATCCTCATAGATGAGGTTTAGTCCGCTGCAGTCGTCCATGAGAACCTTGGTGAGCCGAAAGTTGTCCACGATTGGGCTGAGGACCAAGGCGGCTGGTGCTCGGACTGTCCTGTATTTTGGCTCGTCACCAGCATTGAAAGTTATAGCCATGTCATTCCAGGAGTTTATTTCTGCGATTTGGCAGACTTCGACGAGTTCATGGAGTGCCCTTTTGCGCCTATGGTTTGAAGCGAATGTCTCGAAGGCCATCAATACTTTGAGGCCGTCGTATTTTGGGTGTTGTTCTGGGGTATTACTGGTGAGGATATCCTCACCACTCTTGTCCACTTGCCGGAGTATCCAACATGCTCTAAGGCTGTGGGTTGGTATGTTATCCGGTGTTGTGTGTATTTTGCATGGCCCATCGAGCCATCTTTCCAGAACGGTTCCGTGACTCGTAACGTGCTTATATTTATTTACTATTGGTATGGGCATGCCATGAGGGTGCGCCCTTTTTGCCTGAACGAGGGGTTGAGTGGGGACCGATGGTTCCCAATGGGCTGCCTGAGTTTTCCAGGCGCTTTCCATTGCACTGTACTTTTGTACGATAGTTGGCAAGTCAGTGAAGTGTAATATGTGATGGCGGTTGATGGCATTGAGGATTCCCTCGTCCATGCAATTGTTTTGAAACGCTGAGATCGCATCTTCATCGCGGCAATCTTTAATCTTGTTTTTGACAAGGAGGAATCTGGCCCAGAAGTGGTGGACCGTTTCCTGAGACTGCTGTTGTATGCTCAAGAGAGCGCTTATGTCTGGGTGGGTGGGTGGATTTAAATCCGAACCCTAACCCAATTTTGGATCCGGAGTCTGAAGATCTTCCGGACTTAGTAGTCCGGGCTCCGGGATATCAACTGATTTTTTGAGCTTATCATCCGATTCTATGTTCGGAGGACAAGGCGTGTCTTTCTGCCGGTAGGTGTCCGGCTCTTCGGGATCAGAGATCCGAACATAGTTCGTCCTCAACATAGAGGAAGAGTTGTCCTGCTCCTCGACTACCGCTATCTGGTGGGTGATCGGCGGAGTTTTAGTTTCTCTCTGGTCGGGTTTAATCCCAATCCGATGATAGTCTGTAGCGACCCCCAAGGCGGAAATGCGATCAAGGAGTTTGTTTAAATACTATAACTCCGTCGGATCCATCTGTTTGGCGTACTCGGAATCAACGCGGAGACGATTCTCGATGACTTGAGAGTTCATCGTTGGCTTAAGGGCCGAACGGGCGGTCATGACGAAGCCGCCCAGCCGAAGGGTTTGGCCTGAGGCCAGGGCTCCTCCGGAGGTGATATTTTCTTTGACGACAAGGCGAGCCATCAACCCTTTTGACGATGGCACAGTGGAACTCCCAATGAAAGCAACAATGTCGGTGTCAAAACCGGCGGATCTCGGGTAGGGGGTCCCGAACTTTGCGTCTAAGGTTGATGGTAACAGGAGACAGGGGACACAATGTTTACCTAGGTTCGGGCCCTCTCTATGGAGGTAATACCCCACTTCTGGCTTGATTGATCTTGATGAATATGAGTATTACAAGAGTTGATCTACCATGAGATCGTAATGGCTAAACCCTAGGAGTCTAGCCTGTATGACTATGATTATGATTGCCTATCTACGGACCTAGCCCTCCGGTTTATATAGGCCTGGGGGGATCTAGGGTTACACAAAGTCGGTTACAGAAAAAGGAAATCCTCATATTTGGTCGCCAAGCTTGCCTTCCACACCAAGGAGAGCCCCTTATCCGGACACAGGTAGAGTCTTCGGTCTTTGTATCTTCACAGCCCAACAGTCCGGCCCATGGCTAACAGGCCGGGCGCCCGAGGACCCCTTAGTCTAGGACTCCCTCAACCATAACTATTATAAATAAATCGGGAAAGCAGAACTGGCTGGAAAACATAGGGTTTTGCCGCTACTAATATGCAGCCTATCAATCACCTATAGGGCAGCTCTATTCATCTGAAGGCGCACAACTGTTACTATCAGTTTAGTCTATCAAATACCGCACGGCTTCCACCATTTCCAAGGTATTATGGCAGACTAACTCGAAGTGCGGAATCATTTAGCAGAACCGGCCCAATAGAGCTGTCGACTGCAGATGTCCCTGTTCCCCTTCCCGACAAGGAACATACCGTACGTACTAAATACAGAATAACAAAAGAGGAACATGTTAAAGAACAGAAGAGGAAGCATATTCTTGAGGTTCCGCTTCATTGCATACAATGTTGGTTGCCCACTCATGATGAATCACAGCACCCAAAGAAATGCAATTCCATGCTGTCTCTCTATGTGTGGCCACATTCATTTGGAAAATCAAGTGGGAGCATTACCTGACCAATTAAATGTGCGTTTGTTAACTAATATCAGTATCATATCACAATTCGTATTTGAAGAAGTAAGCTTTGGACTTATGATTAGTATGTTATTTAGCTTCAAGAGTGGACTGCTGCTAGTGCGACACAAAGTAGCTACACAGATCATAGTGCAAATATAACGGGAAAACCTTAAGCATCAGGAGTAAAATCAGCAAAGTGGAACTTGCTGGAATAGATGTGCTAGTATTGCCGGTACAGCTAGAAAGGCTTTGGATACCAACTCTCTTCAACTGAAGGTGCGAAACGGCTAATATCAGTGTAACTCTCAAAGGCGACACAACTCCCCGCATTTCCTTGCTAATCTTATAGGATTCAAGTGGGCAGGCCACTACAATTCCTATTCCTATGTTTACAAAATCCTAAGAATCAAAGAGGCCCGAAGAGTTCAAAGTGTCCATCACAACCGACCGTATAGACCTCTACACCGCAAATGTCCCTGCTCATCTTCACTACAAGGAACATACTATACTACTATCATACTCCCTCTGTTCCAAAATATAAGACTTTGTAGAGATTTCCACTATGGATCACATACATATGTATACAGATACATTTTAGAGTGTAGATTCACTCATTTTGCTCCATATGTAGTCCATGGTGGAATCTATACAAAGACTTGTATTTAGGAACAGAGAGAGTACTTATTAAAGAAGAACAGAAGAGGAACATGCTAAAGAAGAGCAAGCAGATTTTGAATAATAAAATGTTTGTTGCGCAGTGCCCACACATGATGAAC
The DNA here is from genome assembly GCF_018294505.1 of Triticum aestivum. NCBI lineage: Eukaryota > Viridiplantae > Streptophyta > Magnoliopsida > Poales > Poaceae > Triticum > Triticum aestivum. Next base: position 363,489,953 of record NC_057806.1, on the reverse strand, counting down.
CAGAGCACATTAAGAATGCAACTCCCCGTTGTCTCTCTCTATATGTGGTGCACGTGCTTTTCAGAACTAAAGTAGGAACATTAGCTGACCAATTAAACGTTATCTATTTTAGTAATATCAGCATCATATCATATTCGTATTTGAGCAACAAGTTTAGAATTATGAGTGGCACGTTGTTTAGCTTGATGGATTCAGGAGCAGTGCTAAGCAGCTACGATGATGGTACTGAATATAAAGGCATGTTTGCATGCAAGTCGCGTGACTTTTGTCATTTGGGTCAGTCGACCATTTCAGGCGGTTGGATGAAGATCCTACGTCTCCTAACCCTTCTTCTCCCTTGTCTCTGATTCTTCCCATACAGAACACCGCACGGGACGCCGACCGAACCACCGGCCCCGACCCCCCCGCCCTCCCCTGAACCGCTCCCACCGCATGTGTTCCTCCGCCACCCCCACCCCACCCCGCCCCCACCTGCGTCGAGTTTTCTTCATTCGGTGAGGCCCCACCACTGCCCCCCACATCCACCTTCCCCATCCGTACCCCTTACTTCGCACCGGCGAACTCCGGCGAGCTCTCAAAAATCGACTGACCCAATTTTGAAATTTAGTCTACTGTCATTTGAATATAAAAGGGGAAAACCATAAGCATTGCGAGTATAGTGTTGAGCGTGCCATGGCGGATCTGAAGGTGCAAACCGGACAAAGGCAACTTCACAACCAATGTTTGCTTTCAACTAACAAGTAAGTGATGGACAAGAAATCAGAGTAAAGCAGTGGCGGTCTATTTTCTTGCTACGATAAATAAGTTGAGCAGATACGAAAGAGTACCGCCTCTGGTGTGGCACAATGTATGCATCTGCTAGGAATTTGACGGTGCTGCGGTAGCGATGGTTGTCGGCAGCATGGAAGCAGATCTAGGAGGGTAGACGGTGGCGGCAGGGCACGGTGGACGAGACCGTCGTAGGAGGTGGGGTGGAGAGGGTGTTTTCGCGCCCATGGAGTATGAATGGGGAAATGGAGGGAGAGAGGAAGGGGGAACCATGTCTTCAGGGCGCGCTTGTCTCAATTGTGAGGAAATTTACAAACCTAGCCCATGTTTAAAATTTCCTACATCACAACAATATTAGTTGGTTAGGGATAGGACGGTCATCTCGCATACATCGAATATTTGCCGACGATAGTTTGTTTTGGCGCCCACCATCTATGAATCGGCCAGGGAGTCGATTTCGGCCGATGAGACACTATGTTTTGGTGCCCACCGTGTATGAATCCGGGTGAGAGGCGGTTATGTCACGTTTGAGTGAAATTACAAACCTACCCCTATCGAAACCTATAGAAATTGAGTCGATAGGCTTTGCATGTCAGGGATAGGCAGTAATTTCCATCTCGCAGATTTTGGTTTCGGGCGGTTAATGTGAATTTCCCCGCTTTGTTCAATTTTATGCAGAGCAAGAGTGCATGTTTACAATGCCAACTCAATTCGAATCCAATTTGTATTCTATTTTTGTTCGGACAAGATCCATTTTCGATTGGAATAAAATTCTATATACATCATTTTTTTATATATACTTTCAAAAGCACGACACCCTTTATACATAAATATGGTTTACAAATGGCATGATCCCAGATTCATAAGGCTGTATCCATCTTAATTTGGATTTTTAAATATTTGAAACCACTTTATGTTGATATCCAATGTATGCATTCCTCTCTAACTGTCTCCAATTTTTTTTGAGAACTAACTGTCTCCAATTAATGTGTGTTTCATGCGGTTTTTTTACTTCTCAAACATGTATAATGTGTTTCACACACGCAACATATAGCCCGTTTAGACATTAATTGCATATAAACGATGCATTGTCTCTAATTAAAGAATCTATGGATCACTAATATTGATAAACTATATAACATTACACGTGTCCCCAAATTCAAATGAATATGCATGTTTGATACACAAATTTGCATTATGATATTATCGATTTCGTGATCTCCAGTTTAAATATTTGAATCCCCTTTAATCCAGATATTCGTCTCATATAGCTATCACTCATGCTTATATAGGACTATCTCTCTAGACCTATACGCGTTCATCGTCTCTCGGGTATCTCTCGTGCTGCATGTATGTCGACAATGATCTTTTATCTTCCTAACACACTGATGGTACTCTCTCCCTCGACCTTCATCACTCTATCTCTCTATAAGTATATCTCGCTCCCTGCTATGTGTCTATAACTATGATTCTCCATGTGAAATCTCTTTCTCTCACACAAACACAAACTTCGTCTCCCGGGGTCTCATTTCTCTCTACTATTCCCCTGTGTGCCACTCGCACACCCCCACTCACACAGAGATGTCTTTCGCTCCTTAGGTATGAGAAGCTATGACTCTTCCTCTTAAATATCTCTTTCTCACACACAAACACAAACTCTGTCTCCCAGGGTCTCATATCTCTCCACCATTCTCTTGTATGTCGCTCACATACACTCTCTCTCCCTAGAGATATCTTGCGTTCCCTCATATGTATCTCTAGCTATCACTCTCGTTGTGAAATATCTTTCTCTCTCGCAGACACAAAACTCCGTCTCTCGGGATCTCATTTCTCTCTGATATTTGTTTGTATGTGACTCACATGCACCCTCTCTCTATCTCTCTCACACCCACACACATAACTCACCCTTCTGATCCACTCGACTCCTATCTCTAACACACACTAGCTAGCATCTTTATCTTTCTATTTATCTGTTTCTCCATCAACCTTCTTTCTCGCCCTCACTCTTGCTTCCTATCATGCACAATATATATGTTTATCTCTACATGCATTCACGTGCCCTCTTTTCATCTTTCTCTCACACACAGATAACTTCACCCTCTGAACCACCCGGCGGTCATCTCCAACACTCAAACTAGCCGATGTCCCTCTAACTAGCATCTCTATCTCTGTATCTATCTGTAGTTTCTCCGTCAACATTTCTTTCTCACATGCACTCTTGCTTCCTATCACCCACACTATATATGTCTCTCCATACATGCATCTATAGGTTGATCTCTTTTGCACAATCGTTGTCTCTCGATCCCTCTACTCGCCATAGATGCATGCTCCAACCCACGCCACTATCTCTTAAAGACAAAAACACATGCTCAATTATCGGGCCTTCTTCCCTGCACTCTCACATGCATGCATATTGTCATACCGATCCGTCTCTCCCATGTCGTTGATCTTATGACTTATGTCTTCTTTCTTTTATCTCGATCATGCGCGCGCGCACACACACACATCCCACGTATACATTTATACCTCTCACACATGCACGTTCAAAGTCTCCTATGTCTCCATACGTATTTAATTACCCTCAGCCCTAATGTCACATCGAATCATTCTCTTCTTGTCTGCACATAACTTCCACCTGGATGGATAAAACACACACTCACACTTAACAATCTCCTTCTAGCTACCCCCCTCTCTCACTCTTCCCCTATATCCCCGAAACCAATAAGACCATCCCTTCGTTTAATTTCCGCCTACATGCACCATCGATATATAGTAGTCTTCCTCGGTGTCTCTCGAACAAACACGTTCTCTTGATGTCGACTCCTCTCACGCGCACATGCCTTCTCTTCCCTCTCTACGGGCATTTTCTCTCTCGCACCCCCTCGTTGGTGGCCTCTGCCATACACATCGCCTCTCTATGATGAAGCCACACACACTTACATTACATCCGCCATCGAGGACCCCCCGCGTACACACACACACACACACACACACCCACACACACACTAAGACTCCATCTCACACACACATGCTCTAGGCGGAGCATTTGTCCTACCACCCTTCGTCCAACCTTACCCGTATGATAAACCATCACCTTAATTTACTTGCATAAGATGGACAAATTCCACTTTACTTTAGTAGTTAGCAAACTTATCATCTCTACTCTTATAAAAAACCAAGTTGGTGATGATGGTGTGCCTGCCATCTTGTAATATAGACCGTCTAATCTATATATGATGGATAGAAAGCAAACTATGACAATTTTACAAAAGATACCCGCACCTCTCTCCAGATTTACAAACAAGGCCTTGCCCCGTTCAACCTTATCCCCCACAACCTCATTGCTGAGCAATTAAAAAAGGAAGCATCTAGAACAATCTAGCATGGTGGTCGTGTTGGGTTCTAAGGTAGGGTGCGTCGACTGCAAATTAAAATTTCCTACGCGCAGAACAACCAAGAATATGCTACGGGAGATGGATCACAGTTCGTTACCACTAGACGTGCAGTGCCGTGTAGCGGAAGAAGACTTGGGGCAGCGTGTCCGCGTGGATCGTCTCCCCCTCGTCCGATCTCCCTCGAATAGCCGGTCGTCAGTTCCCACGTACAGGTTCGCAGGAGCGGCGCAAGTGCACAGCCTCTAACGATATCCACGCATGCAGGAGGAACGTCGTGCGGCGGATTGCTAGGTCCGATCACACAACCGGCGGCGAGTGGAGGTGTCTATTCGCAACACATGCAAACCCTAGTGACAGCGCCAAAGCGATCAACCGCTTGAGTGTGCTGCACCCTCACTTTATATAGGCGTCCATCGCGGGCTCAACACTTGGGCTTCACACAGACCCTAAAGCCCATAAGTCTACTCAGCCAGAATCTAAACAGAGCTCGGATCACATTCGACCAGTGTCCTCGGATCCAACCTCGTAGGTTCCTTCCCTTAAGCGCGCGACCCCTTAGGTTCAAGCCGGCTTGGTCACAGTTCGGATCACCTCTAAAATGCACGATTGGTAGCGGCCCCTAGCAAGGCATGCCGAACACCAAGCAGACTATGAAGCTGGTTAGGCGAACCTGTACATCATACTTCCATTCCTTTTGCCACACGATATATGTTGTCGGGCTCAAGGCGAGTCTGTCATCCTTGCGCTAGCTCGACCTCTTTCTCGTTCCAGTGATGCCAACTATAAACCGGATTATCTCATAATCCTTGTCGCATGGCCATGCTTATCTTGGTCGGATCACATGAGGGGCCCAGAGTATATCTCTCATGATCGGAGGGGCAAATCCCATCTTGCTCGACCATGTCTCGCAGCATGGGTCTGGACAAGCCCGAAATCTACCTCTGTAACTACCCAGTCACGGAGTAGCGTTTGGTTGGCCCAAAGCAAGTCTGTCACCATCCCGAGTACACGCGCCAGCTTAGGTCTTAGGACATAGAACATATGTTGTACTAGAGACTCACAAATGACATATCATTTTGTCTCATAGTTGGGTCTGTCCGACTCAGACCTTATCTCAACTCGGATTCGACTATGTCGAATCCGACCAGATCCTTCCGAGTCCATATTATCTGGTTAGCATCCAATGCTCCATGGCTAGTGAGACCAAGCCATCGACCATGTCATATGCTAGTCTAGTCGGCTGTGCGTCCACATAACCCTTTTGACTAGGGACTTTTTAGGACGTTCATCATACAATGCATAGTCCCAACAAACAAGTCACATACTTGCTGATACACATCATTGATAATGTCCAAGGACTATCTTTATTCATAAACACATAGGAAATATCATCATACATGATTGCCTCTAGGGCATATCTCCAACAGGCCACTACCGCCTGCCGGCGCCGTCCATCCCCATGCCTCCGCCCAGTCCGACCACCAGTCACCACCATGCTGCACTACTCCTCACCTTATCTCTCATCTTTTATTTTTTCGATAAAATTCTCGAGATACCAGTTTTCCGATAAAATTCTTGAGATATCATTAGTTTTTACACATGGGATTACTCCTACATGGGTCAATCACAACATGTGTTTTGTAAAAGAAATGCATCTTGATGTTCCGTGCAATGCACATGCATCTTGCTAGTAATTATATAACACAAATCACGAGCAGGAAGTGACATTTTTTTACACAACCACGTTAACATGGCCACGTAAATCACTAGCTAAAGTGTAATACCATTGTACTTATATCCCGATGCAAAAGGTTGAGTACATGTCTGAAGAGTAGAGTCGGACACACACACACTCTGTCTCTCAGAATTTCACACACACACACACCAGTTACGTGATGCCCACTTAAGCAGACACGTATGTTACAATTTTTGCACCCACGGGTACACGTGATGGTGCGCATTTTTTTGAGCCAGACGACGAACCCAAATAGTAGCTGCATTCATTCCCCTCCCGCCACCTCTTCTCTGGTCGCTGTTGCCCGGTAGCCATGGCCCGGCCGATGGTAACGACATACGCCATTCTCCCGCCAGAGCGACGCTTTAATCTGGAAATTTTAGTGGTCATGCATGCATCTTTTTGTGCAAGCACTCCTATATAAGGGTTGGCTGATCGCTTCGTGCGGACGTGCGCGGGCAGTGGAAGACGAAGGAGAAGGGAAGCGGGCTGTGGAGTAACCTTTTTACCACAATTTCTTAGGAAACTGAGTGCAATAATTGATTAGTTTTGCAAACTACCAGTACTACACTTGAAACGGTTCAAAACCAATACCACCACCACGCCCACATCTGACCGCCCTGGCCGACCCAACCCCCCTCTCTTGCTGGCGCGCGCTTCCCGCGTGAAATGGTCAGTGTCGCCCACAAATAGTATGAATATGCATGGCATATAGGCATTTGTCTCTTACTACCACTAAATGTTGTACGCGCAATGCACGGTGATGTTATGGAGTACGTGCCTAAGGACTCTACTACTACTATATTATTTGGAGGTACATATTAGGTTTTATATTTGTTTACGTGTATGCCCCGAGACCTTCCAACTATACGTGTCTTTCTCTCCAGGTCGCACTTTGTATCGTTCATACCACTAGTGCTACTACGTGTGGTCTCCAACCCAGAAGTGGAAAAAGTGGAGACGCTCTACCACGCTATTCATGTCCCACTCCTTTCGCTGACGTGTGGGACATCCAGCACGTGCCATGTTTGGCACTCCTTCTTCGTAAGAGTTGAAATGCTAGCATTCATCAGAAATAAAAAATAAATATAAATTAGCAGTGATACTATACCACATGGTTTCCTTGCTCCTCGATATCGGAAAGAATACTTCTGTTCGTCGACATGTGGGATGTCGACCATCCTGGTCCACTTGCCACACACGTATAACTCCAAGGGAGAGTCACCCCGGTCGTCACGTCGCAGTAATAATGACTAATGAGCCATCAAATCACCGGCCCAACCTTTCCCACTTTGAAGTTGCTCGGACAAAGGAACCGTCATGACTTCGTTGAATTCTGCTTCTTGAAGAAAACTATTGTACCAACAGTACTGCTAGCTATAGTAGTTACTCCAGCAGAGGCCTCCTTTGGTTCATAGGATAGGAATTTTATAGGAATATGAAAATCATGGGAACTGAGATGACATGCATCTCAATTCCTATAGAGAAAGAGATGCCATTTGATGCATAGGATAGGAATTTTTCCATTGAGTCTAGGATAATGTACTGGTAATTTGCTCTAAAAACTATAGTAGTAACTAGTACTGGTACATGCTCGTAATTAATTAAACAAACGTACGGGCGACACATACACACACACACACACACACTAACTAATAGTACTAATACTTCTCACATGATGGCCAGACGCCGTTGTTCTCCTTCCCGGTTTTGTCGGCGACACCCCACCGTGCTTGGATCTCCGCCGACCTCTCCGCAGCAGCGCGTGCATCCTCTTCTTTCTTGCGGCGGCGGGCCTCTCTTTTCTTGAGTGCTTTCTAACTTTTCTGCTCCCTCTGTGCGGCTTTGGTCACCTCTTGCTCTACCGCCCATTTAGCCTTGGCAGCTACAAATTCCACCCACGTAGGTGTGAGGTCGATAGCGGCGATGAACTCAGCATGGCGGGATGCCATCTCTTCCCTACCATTTTGTGTGCGGTCGTGGGCGGCGAGGAACTCGGCGCGGCAGGATGCCATCGCTTCCTTACCGGTTAGTGTGCGGCGCGGTGGCATGAACGATGCTTGGTGACAACTCTAAGGTGGAGTGGCCGGACAACCATATAGTGCATTGGTTTGTCAAGAGCTCAAGGACAAAAGACGAAGGAAATTAGGATTCCCCTTCAATCCTGGTCATTTATTACCGAGTAAAATGCATTGGCGATCATCGAACTTGTCTTGATAGCTCACTTTGATCATTGTATATGAATATGGTGATTATATGGTCACTGGCTCAGCGTATAGCTTCGTATTTGTCTAGTTGACCAGTCAAACAGTCCGCATGCGCCTCATCAGCTCGTGTTCTTTGTTTATCTATCTATCTATGCGGGCCTACCTGCAGTGGAGAAAGAAATAAAAACCAAAATTATGCGTATGTGAGGAATCAAACCACAGACTCGTCGTGGCAACGCACACTCGTCAGCCAAATGAAAATGAAATACTTTGCGTTAAATGCACAAACTGTTTTTTATATTATGCATGATGCACACATTAGCGCACACCATCCATAGAGGCAAGTAGCATGTACATGTGTAGACACTCACACTCACGCTATCAAACCATGCTAATGCATGCTTGTCGCCCTCTCAATCAAAGCCCTGCTCATGGCGTAACGCAAACGGCGAGCCCGTCACATGCGCGCCCCGGCGGTGCCTGACATTACTATTTAGATGTTTGCTGGAGGCCTCCGCGAACACCGACCATGTATTCACCTGCCTCAACACCAACGGTCATACTCGTGACTCGGTGCCTTGCTCATGTATATCATCCATCACAACGACAATCTATAAAACAACCTAGCTAGAGAGGGTACTATCACTACAAAAAAAGACACATCCGTGACATTTTGGGCCGAACAATTTTTTTTTTCTATCATACATATGACACTTCTATGACGATAATTGTGAAAAAACCCGGTATCATCATAGATGTGGTGGCACAAACCCGGTATCATCATAGATGTGGTGGGCTCCTACTTCTATGAAAAAAACTCGTGACAGAAAATGGGCTTTTCGTCTTGGGCGGGCCGGAGACGGAGCTGCATGACATTCTTTGGGCCGTACATGACGGAAAAAACCGTGGTAGAAGCGAGGGCGAGGAAAATTTTGGGGAGTTCCCGGTTACGATGGGAGGTCGGGGGCTGAGCGATGCGTGTTTCTCTCGTACACATACGCGCGTGTGTGCGAGGTGTTGGCTCTAACTGAACCCGAGCGAGGCGTTGGGCTCTAACTGAACCCGAGCGATTGCACTGCAGGCTACGCATTACTGAACCCGAGCGATCGATCGATGGCTGTTAACTGAACCTTTGGGGATATTACTACCAGTATGACCCGCCCAGGAGGGGTCGGGTCAGCCCTAATGGCGGGTTACATAAGAAGCCCAATATATATTCAAGATGATAGGTTATGAAACATATAGAAGGCCCAAAGGCCTGGGGCCGGCTTAAGGCCCGATATTGTAAACCGCCGTATGTAAGGAAAGACTTGGAAAGAAAGGCATGTAAAAGAAGTCACCGAGCCGAGCACGATTTAAAGCCGGCCGGGACTCGATAGGCCACCAGGCGTCAACCCGTATATATAAGGGGACGACCCGGTGGTGGTTTAGGGCGAGAAACAACTAAGTCGATAACCAAGCCAACGAGTTGAGCCTCTTGGAGATTGAAACCTCAGCAATACCAATCCCAACTAGACGTAGGCTTTTTACCTTCATCGTAAGCGGTCGAACTAGTATAAAAACCATCTTGTGTCCTTTGTCCCGATTAACCCCTTTAAGCTTCCTAGTGCGATGGCCCTACGACTAAGTCCTTGCTCTAGGACATCTGCCGTGACAATTCCACGATAGTTGGCGCCCATCGTGGGGCCAGCGCACGGTGGATTTGAGTTCTTGAAGGGCAACTTCGAAGGGCACAAGGGATACGCTGTGGGCCGGATGACCAAGAGTCGTCGCGACAAACTCTACATCAACGACGAAGGCTGGGGCCCCAAGGCCGGCTCGATCAAGTACGGGTACCGGGTCCCCTTCGGCGGAATTCATGTCTTCATCAGCCGGATCGGCGAATCAGGCCCTGAGCCGGGCGTCCACACCAACCTCATCGAAACAGCTCAGCGCGCCGGGTCCGCCCGTATTCAATCTGTTGTGAAGCATGCCTTTGTAGGCTGCGACCATCGCGGTGAATACTCTGAAGGATCAATGGAAGGCGGGGAGACGGCCATCTGCTCTAATACTGCATCATCAACAGGTGAAACGGACTCGTTGTACCAACTTCAAGACGGCATGCTCGGGGGCTGTTCCGATGGCAGTAGTATTCCGGACCCCCTTGAGCCGCCGAATTGGGCCGGAGTCTTCATGGCGGGGACGCAGCCCGGGCAGAACTCCACCGCAGAGACAGCAGCAGCCACCGGGTCGGCAGCTGCCGGGTCAGGAGACCCCGCGCGCCCCCCGGCTCAGGTTCTAATGGACCTCATGGATAAACTGACGACTCTGTTAACCGTTGTGGTAGAACCAGCGGATAAAGCCCAACATGATGCAGAAGTGGCATGCGTGCGGGAGGAGATGGTGCAAGCAAAGGAAAATTTAGTCGTGGAAGAAACCCGGATGGCAGCAGAACGAGCAGCTCTGGATGCTCGTGCCCAACAACTTCAAGCAGAAACTTTCCGGCTCCCGGTGGATCTTAATGCATCAAACGAGGTCATGAGAAGGAGGCATCAGAAAACTCAGTCACGTCTGCCTCTAACGCTGGATCCGAGGAACCTGTTCCATACACCCGGAGCTAGGGGGAGCAACCCGCCGGAAGCAAACCGGGTCGCGACACCCAGTGCACTGGTCCAGCCACGGACCATGGAGCCGCCTCGCATAAATACAGCTCCTCCTCGTTATGTAGCAACACCTCCGGGTCACTTCTCCAACCCCATGGAAAACCTCATCGCAGCGTCGGCTCGTTTGGCAGCTCTCCCAATGGAAGGCGATTCGCCAGCAGCCATTGAAACCCGGAGGGTAAGAGAACTACTTCAGACAGCTTTGGCCCAGCAGGATGCATACTCTTACAGTCGAGACAGGATTCATTCAACCCATCGCCCAAGCCGTAGCCCGAGCTACAGTATGCACATGGAGTCCGCAGAAATGTCAAGTAACGCTCAACGCCACAACCGGCCGTACAGGCATGAGCCGGTGTGGGCTGGAGCTCTTAACTTGGCGGATCAGGAGAGGATTCGTCAAGAGGCAGAACGGGCGGCTCAGATAGCAGCAAAGCAGGCGGTTCACCAAACCTTTCCGGCTTATCCAGCAACCACAATTGAGGCAGGAGTGCCCACAAGAACCGGAGGCGTACCTTGCTTGGTCCCAGCCATACGCAATGAGCGGTTGCCCAAGCATTTCAAGAGGCCTCGTAAGGTGCCTAACTACACGGCCGACCTACAGTCGGGGGCTTGGATTGAGAGTTATGAGATGGCTATGGAGCTATTGGAGGTGAGCGACGCTGCAATGGCTAAGTATTTTACCATGATGTTAGATGGAACAACTCGGACTTGGTTGAAGGGATTACCTCCAAATTCTATCGGCTCATGGGCAGAGTTGAAAGAGCGGTTCATCCAGAACTTTAAAGACACGTGTAAGCAGCCCATGTCGATTGTGGATCTGACCAATTGCAAGCAAGAGGATGGAGAATCTACAACCCATTGGGTGCGCCGGGTCAAGGAGATAATACATTCATATGATAAGATGGATGCCGGTTCAGCAGTTTTGATGTTGGAGAAAAAATGCCGTTTTGAACCTCTGAAGCAGAAGCTGGGCGGCTTAAACATGACTGTAATGACATGGGAACCTTAATGGCGGCTCTTGTCAAGTACGCTGATTCTGACACTACCAAGGACCCGGTGTCTGACGAAGAAAAGGCAACGAAGGGAAAGAAGAACGGCAACGGCAAGAATCACCAGCATAACTCGACGAATCAGGGAGGCAATAAACGTAAAGCTGATGAGTTTGTTGCTAATACTAATGCACAGGGTGGTAATCAGCGGCGCAAAGGTAGACAACCCCCTCAATTGGGCTGGTCAGGCCCTACCCTTGAGCAACTGTTGAATGAACCTTGTAAGAAACACGTCACCCGTGAGAAGCCGGCCACCCACCTGTGGAAGGACTGCACGATCATGAAGGAGTTTAAAAAATCAAATGCATTTGATGGGGGTCACGGCCCAGGTGGCGGCTCAGGTGGAGGCGGCTTTCAGGGCCCGGGCGCCGGTTCAAGCGGAGGAGGTTTTCACATTCAGGGTTATCCTGGTCACCAAGGAGGATATAATCAGCAACACGGCCAAGGGAATCAGCAGCAACAGCAATCCGGTTATCAAAGCAACCCGAAGCAGTTGAGTAGCGGACAATATCATGTCTTTACTACCAGTTTATGTAAGAGGGACTAGAAGCTCCACAAGAGGGCCATCAATGCCGTTGAGCCGACAATTCCACGTTATTTACGTTGGTCGGAGCAGCCTATTGTGTGGAGTAGAGAGGATCACCCGCCCCGGGTTGATAATCTGGGTCACTTGGCTTTGATAGTGGCACCCCAGGTTAGTGGGTATAAGTTTACTAAGGTACTCATGGATGGAGGCAGCAGCATCAACATCCTCTACTATGAGACATTCCGTCGGATGGTATTGACGGATAAGGATCTTAAACAATCCAACACTGTTTTTCACGGGGTGGTACCTGGTAAGTCGGCGTACCCAGTTGGTAAGATTGAGCTGGAAGTGGCTTTTGGGGATGAGTATGATTCCAGAGCGTAGAAATTAACCTTTGAGGTGGTTAAGATCAAGAGCCCATATCATGCTCTATTTGGGCGGCCGACTTATGCCAAGTTCATGGCTCGGCCGTGTTACGTATATCTGCAGCTCAAGATGCCGGGTCATAAGGGCACCATTATAGTACATGGGAGCCGGAAGATAGCCTTGGAATGTGAAGAAGGTGATGTTGCCTATGCGGAATTTGTTTGTGCTACAGAGGAGTTAAAATTCTATAAGGATCATGTTGACCCGGCAGACATGACATCATTAAAGAAACCAACAACAGAGCATGAGCCGGAGTTGAAATTCAAATCAGCTGATGACACCAAGATGGTTGACTTTGTACCTGGCGACTCATCCAAACAGTTCATCATCAGTGCAAACTTGGATCCGAAATAGGAAAGCGCGCTCATCAAGTTCATCCGTGAGAACCGGGACATCTTTGCATGGAAACCTTCAGACATGCCGGGTGTCCCGAGGTAACTTGCTGAGCACACTCTTAATATCGATCCAAAGTTTAAACCTGTTAGACAATTTCTCCGACGGTTCAATGAAGAAAGGTGCAAGGCCATTGGGGAAGAGGTGGCCCGGCTCTTGGCAGCCGGGTTCATTGTGGAGGTCTTTCACCCAGAATGATTAGCTAACCCGGTGCTTGTACTAAAAAAGAATGGCACCTGGCGTATGTGTGTGGATTACACAAATTTGAACAAAGCTTGTCCGGCTGATCCTTTTGCTCTTCCCCATATTGATCAGATCATTGATGCTACGGTGGGTTGCGCACGGTTGAGTTTCTTAGATGCTTACTCCGGTTACCATCAGATTAAGATGGCAGTCAAGGATCGAGAGAAGATAGCATTTATAACTCCTTTTGGGGCTTTCTGCTATGTGTCTATGCCTTTTGGGCTTAAGAGTGCCCAGGGGACTTACTAGCGGTGTGTGCAGAATTTCCTTCACAATCAAATTGGGCACAATGTTCATGCTTATGTGGATGATATAGTGGTGAAGTCTAGGGAGGAGGAAACCTTGGTCACGGACCTGAAGGAGACTTTTGATAATCTCCGGGTTTACAAAATGATGCTTAACCCGGCCAAGTGTGTTTTTGGAGTGCCAGCCGGCAAGCTCTTGGGTTTTTTGGTGTCTAACCGAGGTATTGAAGCTAACCCAGAGAAAATCAAGGCAATTACATCCCTAGCCAAACCAACATGCGTCAGTGATGTTTAGCGACTGGTGGGTCATGTGGCTGCTTTGAGCCAGTTAGGGGAAAAGGCTATGCCTCTATATCAGTTGATGAAGAAAACGGATGCTTTTGTTTGGAGCGATGCTGCGAACACTGCTTTGAAGATCTGAAGGCACAGCCGGCTGAGCCACCGGTCCTGGCTTCTCCAATTGAGAAAGAGCCGCTATTGTTATACGTGGTTGCCAACTCACGGGATGTTATTGTGGCTATGGTGGTAGAGTGCAAGGAGGCTAGCAAAGAGCATGCGGTTCAGCGGCCGGTTTATTATGTCAGTGAAGTGCTAATTGAATCTAAGCAACAATATCCACATTGGCAGAAGCTTGTTTATGGGGTGTTCATGGCAAGCCGGAAGCTTAAGCATTACTTTCAGGGACATCCAATCATTGTGGTTAGCTCTGCTCCTTTGGGGGACATCATTCAAAACAGAGAAGCCACGGGGAGAGTTGCCAAGTGGGCAATTGAGCTTGGGTCTCATGTGCTGAAGTATGTTCCACGTACTGCAATTAAGTCTCAAGCCTTGGTTGACTTCATCAATGACTGGACAGAGATGCAGATACCAGAAGAGAAACCGGACAACACATATTGGACTATTCATTTTGATGGATCCAGGCAATTGGAAGGCTCGGGGGCTGGAGTCGTATTAACTTCCCCACGAGGTGATAAGTTTTGTTATGTGTTACGGTTGATGTTTTCATGCACTAACAATGCAGAAGAGTATGAAGCATTGCTCCATGGTCTTCGAGTGGCAAAGGAGATGAGCTTGAGCCGGGTTAGATGTCTTGGTGACCCAGATCTAGTGGCTCAGCAAGTATCTGGCAAGTGGGATTCCAAAGACCCTCTCATGGCGGCTTATCACCGAGAGGTCGATGCTGTTGCAGGATATTTTAACACATTGACCGTCGAAAGAACGAAGCAGATGATGCTTTAAGCCGGCTGGGGTCTCAGCGTAAGCCGGTACCACCCAACACCTTTTTAGATGTTTTGCATAACCCCTCTGTCAAGTTGCCCATAGAGGAAGATTTAGCTGTTCCTGACTCGGAGGCACAGTTGATGGCGGCTCTTCATGTCATCCCAGATTGGACAGTGCCATTCTTGGCTTACATGACCCGGGGAGAGCTGCCAGCGGATGAGACCTTGGCTCGACAGATAACCCAGCGGTCTAAGTCCATGACGATCTCAGATGGAGAATTATTTCATCGCAGTGTTTCCGGAGCGTTTCAACGATGTGTTTCTCCCAAAGAAGGTCAAGAAATTCTTCGTGAAATCCATGAAGGCGATTGTGGTCATCATGCCGGGTCAAAATCTTTAGTGGCCAAGGCGTTTCGTCATTCTTTTTACTGGTTGACGACTCACGCTGATGCAGAAGATCTGGTCAGTAGATGTGGTGGATGTCAAAAATTTGCACGACGAGCGCATGTGCCGACTCAGGAACTCCGAATGATTCCAATCACTTGGCCGTTTGCAGTCTGGGGGCTTGACATGGTAGGACCTTTCAAAAGGTCTAAGGATAAAAAGACACATCTCTTGGTGGCTGTTCATAAGTTCACCAAATGGGTTGAGGCGAAGCCTGTGAGTAAGTGTGACGCAGCCACGACGGTTCAGTTCATGAAAAAAGTAATCTTCCGTTTCGGTTTTCCACACAGTATTATCACAGACAATGGCACTAATCTATCCCAAGGGGCTGTGGAAGAATTTTGTCAGCGAGAGCACATCCGGCTTGATGTTTCTTCTATAGCTCATCCTCAATCCAATGGTCAAGCTGAGAGAGCCAATCAGGAAATTCTGAAAGGGCTAAAACCCTGGCTTATGGTTCCTTTACAGCGAACGCCGGGTTGTTGGGTAGAGGAGTTTCCTTCAGTGTTATGGAGCATCAATACTACACCCAACAGGTCTACGGGTTACACACCCTTCTTCATGGTTTATGGGGCAGAAGCAGTGTTGCCCAGTGATATCCGTCATGACTCGCCCCATGTGGCGGCTTATGTTGAAGCTAACAATGAAAAAGCCAGACAGGATGCGCTTGACTTGTTGGTTGAAGAAAGCGACTTAGCAGCAGCGCGGTCAGCAATTTATCAACAGGACTTGCGTCGTTCTCACAGCCGTTGGGTTAAGTCCAGGACTTTTCAGGAAGGCGACTTGGTGCTCTGACTCATCCAAGATCTTTCAGATGCGCACAAGTTATCCCCACCTTGGGAAGGACCCTTTGTGGTCAGTAAAAATTTAAGCAATGGGTCCTAGTACATCATTGACGTTCTAGAGCATGCAGACTCACGCAAGTCAGAAGAGGAGACTCGCCGGCCATGGAACATTGCTCAACTTCGGCCATATTACACCTGAGCCACCGGCTCTCACCATGTACATACATTCACATTGTATATACTATGATAAGCAATAAAGTAAGACCATCGGTCTCTTTTTTTCACAGATTATACATCTTTATTATTTCTTACAAATGACTATTAAGGAGCTGATCATATTTGAATCAAGTTTAACCTTTTTGGTCCAGCTCATGATCGTATCCGAATCTAGCTGCAAATCTCATGGTCACTTGGGGGCTTCCTGTTCAAACATAGGTCGTATTCGAACCAAAGAGAACATAGCTGTCGTAACCCTCTTGATCGGCTCAAGGCCAAACTCACTTGGGGGCTTCTTGATCATATCCGAATCATAGCTCAACCCCTTTTGAGTCCAACTTGGATCGTATTCGAATCAGGGTCGTTAAAAACCTCTCAAGGTCATTTGGGGGCTTCATGTTCAAACATAGGTCGTATTCGAACCAAAGAGAACATAGCTGTCGGTACCCTCTTGATCGGCACAACGCCAAAGCCACTGGGGGCTATATGGTCGTATTCGAACCTTAGCTTAACCCCTTTGGTCCGGTTTACTGATCGTATTTGAATCAGAAACCCCCAACTTTTTGAATACAGAGTTAAAATTATGTTTATTATCCGTTGCTTGCCTTTGAGTTTTTGTTGTTTCAAATAAGATAGCCTGGTTTTCTTCGCCGGCTCAATTATTGGACAACACAACCGCCCGGGTATTTCAAGCCGGTGGTTCAAGGATCCAAAGGTATGAGCTACTAAGATATGATGATCATTGAGTATTCAAGGAGTATTAACTTTTCATACCTATTGAATTATCAATTGATCACCCGGGTTATTTAAACTGGCGATCTAAGGATCAACAAGGACAAGGTATGGTTCTTGCTCATACGCGCTTACTTGTTGCATTAAGTCAAGAGCTATTATTAAACCTTATCCTTTATTTATATCTATCTCTGCTATTTATTGAGGTAAAAATATGGGTCATAAATTAGGTGTTTTAAGCCTGTTTTGGTTCTAAACCGCCTTGCCAGCCTTTTTTCTTATATTCACAGGAACAGAGATTTAAACATTGCAGAGACAAACGTTAAGCAATGCATACATTGACATCTGAAACACAGATTCACATATAAGTATTTTGTGCACGATAGCAAAAGCAAACAGGCAGTGTTTTAACAGATAAGTTATTACAAGGCTTTATAAGCCTATGAAGATGATCATTGTCCCTCCCTTGCTGGCTCAACATCCTGAATCTGCTGGAAGTTGGGTTTTGACCAGTCATAGCCGTTCATGGCGACAAATTTAGCTTCGTTGTCAATCAGGCCGACCGGGTCAACCTCTGGGGCAAATGTATCTTCTCTCACCGGTGGGATCAAGTCTGTTACTTTATATGAGGGAGGGGCCATCTTCTTATTCTCACTATCAAAACCCGGCTAATATTTGTCCACATTGGTGTCATCTCCAAGGCTAGTCGCCTGAGGCCGGACTTCACGGACGCAGGCTATAAAGTCATCCTGAGAAAAAGGAGACCCGTCCTCCTTCACGGTAGGATAGACCCTTGCCATGTCCGCCGGGTCTAGATCTGACACCAAAGCCTTGGAGCGGCTTAGGGTAGTCAAAGCTCCGGCTTGCGCGCAGGAGCGTTTCACTTCTTGGAACCTGGCAGGGAGGATGGACAGCTTCTTCAGGACCTCACTGATCCGGTTAGACCCTTGATTAGTACGATAGGCAGTAATTTCCATCTCGCAGATTTTGGTTTCGGGCGGTTACTGTGAATTTCCCCGCTTTGTTCAATTTTATGCAGAGCAAGAGTGCACATTTACCATGCCAACTCAATTCGAATCCAGTTTGTATTCTATTTTTGTTCAGACAGGATCCATTTTCGATTGGAATAAAATTCTATATACATCATTTTTTATATATACTTTCAAAAGCACAACACCCTTTATACATAAATATGGTTTACAAATGGCATGATCCCAGATTCATAAGGCTGTATCCATCTTAATTTGGATTTTTAAATATTTGAAACCACTTTATGTTGATATCCAATGTATGCATTCCTCTCTAACTGTGTCTCCAATTAATGTGTGTTTCATGTGGTTTTTTTACTTCTCAAACATGTATAATGTGTTTCACACACGCAACATATAGTGTAATCCCGTTTAGACATTAATTGCATATAAACGATGCATTGTCTCTAATTAAAGAATCTATGGATCTCTAATATTGATAAACTATATAACATTACACGTGTCCCCAAATTCAAATGAATATGCATGTTTGATACACCAATTTGCGTTATGATATTATCGATGTCGTGATCTCCAGTTTAAATATTTGAATCCCCTTTAATCCAGATATTCGTCTCATATAGCTATCACTCATGCTTATATAGGACTATCTCTCTAGACCTATACGCGTTCATCGTCTCTCGGGTATCTCTCGTGCTGCATGTATGTCGACAATGATCTTTTATCTTCGTAACACACTGACGGTACTCTCTCCCTCGACCTTCATCACTCTATCTCTCTATAAGTATATCTCGCTCCCTGCTATGTGTCTCTAACTATGATTCTCCATGTGAAATCTCTTTCTCTCACACAAACACAAAATTCGTCTCACGGGGTCTCATTTCTCTCTACTATTCCCCTGTGTGCCACTCGCACACCCCCTCTCACACAGAGATGTATTTCGCTCCTTAGGTATGAGAAGCTACGACTCTTCCTCTTAAATATCTCTTTCTCACACACAAACACAAACTCTGTCTCCCAGGGTCTCATATCTCTCCACCATTCTCTTGTATGTCGCTCACACACACTCTCTCTCCCTAGAGATATCTTGCGTTCCCTCATATGTATCTCTAGCTATCACTCTCGTTGTGAAATATCTTTCTCTCTCGCAGACACAAAACTCCGTCTCTCGGGATCTCATTTCTCTCTGATATTTGTTTGTATGTGACTCACATGCACCCTCTCTCTATCTCTCTCACACCCACACACATAACTCACCCTTCTGATCCACTCGACTCCTATCTCTAACACACACTAGCTAGCATCTTTATCTTTATATTTATCTGTTTCTCCATCAACCTTCTTTCTCGCCCTCACTCTTGCTTCCTATCATGCACAATATATATGTTTATCTCTACATGCAGTCATGTGCCCTCTTTTTATCTTTCTCTCACACACAGATAACTTCACCCTCTGAACCACCCGGCGGTCATCTCCAACACTCAAACTAGCCGATGTCCCTCTAGCTAGCATCTCTATCTCTGTATCTATCTGTAGTTTCTCCATCAACATTTCTTTCTCACACGCACTCTTGCTTCCTATCACCCACACTATATATGTCTCTCCATACATGCATCTATAGGTTGATCTCTTTTGCACAATCGTTGTCTCTCGCTCCCTCTACTCGCCATAGATGCATGCTCCAGCCCACGCCACTATCTCTTGAAAACAAAAACACATGCTCAATTATCGGGCCTTCTTCCCTGCACTCTCACATGCATGCATATTGTCATACCGATCCGTCTCTCCCATGTCGTTGATCTTATGACTTATGTCTTCTTTCTTTTATCTCGATCATGCGCGCGCGCACACACACACATCCCACGTATACATTTATACCTCTCGCACATGCACGTTCAAAGTCTCCTATGTCTCCATACGTATTTAATTACCCTCAGCCCTAATGTCACATCGAATCGTTCTCTTCTTGTGTGCACATAACTTCCGCCTGGATGGATAAAACACACACTCACACTTAACAATCTCCTTCTAGCTACCCCCCTCTCTCACTCTTCCATTATATCCCCGAAACCAATAAGACCATCCCTTCGTTTAATTCCCGCCTACATGCACCATCGATATATAGTAGTCTTCCTCGGTGTCTCTCGAATAAACACGTTCTCTCGATGTCGACTCCTCTCACGCGCACATGCCTTCTCTTCCCTCTCTACGGGCATTTTCTCTCTCGCACCCCCTTGTTGGTGGCCTCTGCCATACACATCGCCTCTCTATGATGAAGCCACACACACTTAAATTACATCCGCCATCGAGGACCCCCCCCCCCCCCGCGCGCGCACACACACACACACGCACACCCCCCCCCACCCCCCACACACACTAAGACTCCATCTCACACACACATGCTCTAGGCAGAGCATTTGTCCTACCACCCTTCGTCCAACCTTACCCGTATGATAAACCATCACCTTAATTTACTTGCATAACATGGACAAATTCCACTTTACTTTAGTAGTTAGCAAACTTATCATCTCTACTCTTATAAAAAACCAAGTTGGTGATGATGGTGTGCCTGCCAGCTTGTAATATATACCGTCTAATCTATATATGATGGATAGAAAGCAAACTATGACAATTTTACAAAAGATACCCGCACCTCTCTCCAGATTTACAAACAAGGCCTTGCCCCGTTCATCCTTGTCTCCCACAGCCTCATTGCTGAGCAATTAAAAAAGGAAGCCTCTAGAACAATCTAGCATGGTGGTCATGTTGGGTTCTAAGGTAGGGTGCGTCGACTGCAAATTAAAATTTCCTACGCGCAGAACAACCAAGAATATGCTTCGGGAGATGGATCATAGTTCGTTACCACTAGACGTGCAGTGTCGTGCAGCGGAAGAAGAGTTGGGGCAGCGTGTCCGCATGGATCTTCTCCTCCTCGTCCGATCTCCCTCGAATAGCCGGTCGTCGGTTCCCACGTACAGGTTCGCAGGAGCGGCGCAAGTGCACAGCCTCTAACGGTATCCACGCGTGCAGGAGGAACGTCATGCGGCGGATTGCTAGGTCCGATCACACAACCGGCGGCGAGTGGAGGTGTCTATTCGCAACACATGCAAACCCTAGTGATAGCGCCAAAGCGATCAACCGCTTGAGTGTGCCGCACCCTCACTTTATATAGGCGTCCATCGCGGGTTCAACACTTGGGCTTCACACGGACCCTAAAGCCCATAAGTCTACTCAACCAGAATCTGAACAGAGCTCGGATCACATTCGACCAGTGTCCTCGGATCCGACCTCGTAGGTTCCTTCCCTTAAGCGCGCGACCCCTTAGGTTCAAGCCGCCTTGGTCACAGTTCGGATCACCTCTAAAATGCACGATTGGTAGCGGCCCCTAGCAAGGCATGCCGAACACCAAGCAGACTATGAAGCTGGTTAGGCGAACCTGTACATCATACTTCCATTCCTTTTGCCACACGATATATTTTGTCGGGCTCAAGGAGAGTCTATCATCCTTGCGCTAGTTCGACCTCTTTCTCGTTCCAGTGATGCCGACTATAAACCGGATTATCTCATAATCCTTGTTGCATGGCCATGCTTATCTTGGTCGGATCACATGAGGGCCCAGAGTATATCTCTCATGATCGGAGGGGCAAATCCCATCTTGCTCGACCATGTCTCGCAGCATGGGTCTGGACAAGCCCGAAATCTACCTTTGTAACTACCCAGTCACGGAGTAGCGTTTGGTTGGCCCAAAGCAAGTCTGTCACCATCCCGAGTACACGCGCCAGCTTAGGTATTAGGACATAGAACATATGTTGTACTAGAGACTCACAAATGACATATCGTTGCGTCTCATAGTTGGGTCTGTCCGACTTAGACCTTATTTCAACTCGGATCCAACTATGTCGAATCCGACCAGATCCTTCTGAGTCCATATTATCTCGTTAGCATCCAATGCTCCATGGCTAGTGAGAACAAGCCATCGACCGTGTCATATGCTAGTCTAGTCGGCTGCGCGTCCACACGGCCCTTTTGACTAGGGACTTTTTAGGACGTTCATCATACAATGCATAGTCCCAACAAACAAGTCACGTACTTGCTGATACACATCATTGATAATGTCCAAGGACTATCTTTATTCATAAACACATAGGAAATATCATCATACATGATTGCCTCTAGGGCATATCTCCAACAGGCCACTGCCGCCTGCCGGCGCCGCCCATCCCCATGCCTCCGCCCAGTCCAACCACCAGTCACCACCACGCTGCACTCCTCCTCACCTTATCTCTCATCTTTCATTTTTTCGATAAAATTCTCGAGATACCAGTTTTCCGATAAAATTCTTGAGATATCATTAGTTTTTACACATGGGATTACTCCTACATGGGTCAATCACAACATGTGTTTTGTAAAAAAATGCATCTTGATGTTCCGTGCAATGCACGTGCATCTTGCTAGTAATTATATAACACAAATCACAAGTAGGAAGTGACATTTTTTTACACAACCACGTTAACATGGCCACGTAAATCACTAGCTAAAGTGTAATACCATTGTACTTATATCCCGATGCAAAAGGTTGAGTACATGTCTGAAGAGTAGAGTCGCACACACACACTCTGTCTCTCAGAATCTTACACACACACACACACACACCAGTTACGTGACGCCCACTTAAGCAGACACGTATGTTACAATTTTTGCACCCACGGGTACACGTGATGGTGCACATTTTTTTGAGCCAGACGGCGAACCCAAACAGTAGCTGCATTCATTCCCCTCCCACCACCTCTTCTCTGGTCGCTGTTGCCCGGTAGCCATGGCCCGGCCAAAGGTAACGACATACGCCATACTCCCGCCAGAGCGGCGCTTTAATCTGGAAATTTTAGTGGTCATGCATGCATCTTTTTGTGCTAGCACTCCTATATAAGGGTTGGCTGATCGCTTCGTGTGGACGTGCGCGGGCGGTGGAAGAGGAAGGAGAAGGGAAGCGGGCTGTGGAGTAACCTTTTTACCACAATTTCTTAGGAAACTGAGTGCAATAATTGATTAATTTTGCAAACTACCAGTACTACACTTGAAACGGTTCAAAACCAATACCACCACCACGCCCACATCTGACCGCCCTGGCCGACCCAACCCCCCTCTCTTGCTGGCGCGTGCTTCCCGAGTGAAATGGTCAGCGTCGCCCACAAATAGTATGAACATGCGTGGCATATAGGCATTTGTCTCTTACTACCACTAAATGTTGTACGCGCAATGCACGGTGATGTTATGGAGTACGTGCCTAAGGACTCTACTACTACTATATTATTTGGAGGCACATATTAGGTTTTATATTTGTTTATGTGTATGCCCTGAGACCTTCCAACTATACGTGTCTTTCTCTCCAGGTCGCACTTTGTATCGTTCATACCACTAGTACTACTATGTGTGGTCTCCAACCCAGAAGTGGAAAAAGTGGAGACGCTCTACCACGCTATTCATGTCCCACTCCTTTCGCTGACGTGTGGGACATCCAGCACGTGCCATGTTTGGCACTCCTTCTTCGTAAGAGTTGAAACGCTAGCATTCATCAGAAATAAAAAATAAATATAAATTAGCAGTGATACTATACCACACGGTTTCCTTGCTCCTCGATATCAGAAAGAATACTTCTGTTCGTCGACATGTGGGATGTCGACCATCCTGGTCCACTTGCCACACACGTATAACTCCAAGGGAGAGTCACCCCGGTCGTCATGTCGCAGTAATAATGACTAATGAGCCATCAAATCACCGGCCCAACCTTTCCCACTTTGAAGTTGCTCGGACAAAGGAACCGTCATGACTTCGTTGAATTCTGCTTCTTGAAGAAAAATATTGTACCAACAGTACTGCTAGCTATAGTAGTTACTCCAGCAGAGGCCTCCTTTGGTTCATAGGATAGGAATTTTATAGGAATATGAAAATCATGGGAACTGAGATGACATGCATCTCAATTCCTATATAGAAAGAGATGCCATTTGATGCATAGGATAGGAATTTTTCCATTGAGTCTAGGATAATGTACTGGTAATTTTCTCTAAAAACTATAGTAGTAACTAGTACTGGTACATGATCGTAATTAATTAAACAAACGTACGGGCGACACATACACACACACACACTAACTACTAGTACTAATACTTCTCACATGATGGCCAGACGCCGTTATTCTCCTTCCCGGTTTTGTCAGCGACACCCCACCGTGCTTGGATCTTTGCCGACCTCTCCGCAGCAGCGCGTGCATCCTCTTCTTTCTTGCGGCGGCGGGCCTCTCTTTTCTTGAGTGCTTTCTAACTTTTCCGCTCCCTCTGTGCGGCTTTGGTCGCCTCCTGCTCTACCGCCCATTTAGCCTTGGCAGCTTCAAATTCCACCCACGTAGGTGTGAGGTCGATAGCGGCGATGAACTCGGCACAGCGGGATGCCATCTCTTCCCTACCATTTTGTGTGCGGTTGTGGGCGGCGAGGAACTCGGTGCGGCAGGATGCCATCGCTTCCTTACTGGTTAGTGTGCGGCGCGGTGACATGAAGGACGCTTGGTGACAAGTCTAAGGTGGAGTGGCTGGACAACCGTATAGTGCATTGGTTTGTCAAGAGCTCAAGGACAGAAGACGAAGGAAATTCGGATTCCCCTTCAATCCCGGTCATTTATTACCGAGTAAAATGCATTGGCGGTCATCGAACTTGTCTTGATAGCTCACTTTGATCATTGTATATGAATATGGTGATTATACGGTCACTGGGTTAGCGTATAGCTTCGTATTTGTCTAGTTGACCAGTCAAACAGTCCGCATGCGCCTCATCAGCTCGTGTTCTTTGTCTATCTATCTATGCGGGCCTACCTGCAGTGGAGAAAGAAATAAAAACCAAAATTATGCGTATGTGAGGAATCAAACCACAGACTCGTCGTGGAAACACACACTTGTCAGCCAAATCAAAATGAAATACTTTGCGTTAAATGCACAAACTGTTTTTATATTATGCATGATGCACACATTAGCGCACACCATCCATAGAGGCAAGTAGCATGTACACGTGTAGACACTCACACTCACGCTATCAAACCATGCTAATGCATGCTTGTCTCCCTCTCAATCAAAGCCCTGCTCATGGCGTAACGCAAACAGCGAGCCCGTCACCTGCGCGCCCCGGCGGTGCCTGACATTACTATTTAGACGTTTGCTAGAGGCCTCCGCGAACACCGAGCATGTATTCACCTGCCTCAACACCAATGGTCATACTCGTGACTCGGTGCCTTGCTCATGTATATCATCCATCACAACGACAATCTATAAAACAACCTAGCTAGAGAGGGTACTATCACTACAAAAAAAGACACATCCGTGACATTTTGGGCCGAACGAAATTTTTTTCTATCATACATATGACACTTCTATGATGATAATTGTGAAAAAACCCGGTATCATCATAGATGTGGTGGGCTCCTACTTCTATGACAAAAACTCATGACAGAAAATGGGCTTTTCGTCCTTGGCGGGCCGGAGACGCAGCTGCATGACATTCTTTGGGCCGTACATGACGGAAAAAAACGTGGTAGAAGCGAGGGCGAGGAAAATTTTGGGGAGTTCCCGGTTACGATGGGAGGTCGGGGGCTGAGCGATGCGTGTTTCTCTCATACACATACGCGCGTGTGTGCGAGGTGTTGGCTCTAACTGAACCCGAGCGAGGCGTTGGGCTCTAACTGAACCCGAGCGATTGCACTGCAGGCTACGCATTACTGAAGCCGAGCGATCGATCGGTGGCTGTTAACTGAACCTGTTGGGGATATTACTACCAGTATGACCCGCCTAGGAGGGGCCGGGTCAGCCCTAATGGCGGGTTACATAAGAAGCGCAATATATATTCAAGACGATAGGTTATGAAACATATAGAAGGCCCAAAGGCCTGGGGCCGGCTTAAGGCCTGATATTGTAAACCGCCGTATGTAAGGAAAGACTTGGAAAGAAAGGCATGTAAAGGAAGTCACCGAGCCGAGCACGATTATAAGCCGGCCGGGACTCGATAGGCCACCAGGCGTCAACCCGTGTATATAAGGGGACGACCCGGTGGCGGTTTAGGGCGAGAAACAACTAAGTCGATAACCAAGCCAGCGAGTTGAGCCTCTTGGAGATTGAAACCTCAGCAATACCAATCCCAACTAGACGTAGGCTTTTTACCTTCATCGTAAGGGGCAGAACTAGTATAAAAACCATCTTATGTCCTTTGTCCCGATTAACCCCTTTAAGCTTCCTAGTGCGATGGCCCTACGACTAAGTCCTTGCTCTACGACATCTGCCGTGACAATTCCACGACAGTTGGCGCCCACCGTGGGGCCAGCGCATGGTGGATTTGAGTTCTTGAAGGGCAACTTTGAAGGGCACAAGGGAAACGCTGTGGGCCGGATGACCAAGAGTCGTCGCGGCAAACTCTACATCGACGACGAAGGCTGGGGCCCCGAGGCCGGCTCGATCGAGTACGGGTACCGAGTCCCCTTCAGCGGAATTCACGTCTTCATCAGCCGGATCGACGAATCAGGCCCTGAGCCGAGCGTCCACACCAACCTCATCGAAACGGCTCAGTGCGCCGGGTCCGCCCGTATTCAATCTATTGTGAAGCATGCCTTCGTAGGCTGCGACCATGGTGGTGAATACTCCGAAGGATCGATGGAAGGCGGGGAGACGGCCATCTGCTCTGATACTGCATCATCAACAGGTGAAATGGACTCTTTTGTACCAACTGCAAGACGGCATGCTCGGGGGCTGTTCCAATGGCAGCAGTATTCCAGACTCCCTTGAGCCGCCGAATTGGGCCAGAGTCTTCATAGCGGGGATGCAGCCCGGGCAGAACTCCACCGTAGCGACAGCAGCAGCCACCGGGTCGGCAGCTGCCGGGTTAGGAGACCCCGCGCGCCCCCCGGCTTAGGTTCTAATGGACCTCATGGGTAAACTGACGGCTCTGTTAACCGTTGTGGTAGAACCAGCGGATAAAGCCCAACATGACGCAGAAGTGGCACGCGTGCGGGAGGAGATGGTGCAAGCAAAGGAAAATTTAGCCGCGGAAGAAACCCGGGTGGCAGAAGAACGAGCAGCTCTGGATGCTCGTGCCCAACAACTTCAAGCAGAAACTTTCCGTCTCTCAGTGGATCTTAATGCATCAAACAAGGTCATGAGAAGGAGGCATCAGAAAACTCAGTCACGTCTGCCTCTAACACTGGATCCGAGGAACCTGTTCCATACACCCGGAGCTAGGGGGAGCAACCCCCCGGAAGCAAAATGGGTCGCGACACCCAGTGCACTGGTCCAGCCACGGACCATGGAGCCGCCTCGCATAAATACAGCTCCTCCTCGTTATGTAGCAACACCTCCGGGTCACTTCTCCAACTCCATGGAAAACCTCATCGCAGCGTCGGCTCGTTTGGCAGCTCTCCCAATGGAAGGCGATTCGCCAGCAGCCATTGAAACTCGGAGGGTAAGAGAACTACTTCAGATAGCTTTGGCCCAGCAGGATGCATACTCTTACAGTTGAGACAGGATTCATTCAACCCCTCACCCAAGCCGGAGCCCGAGCTATAGTAGGCACATGGAGTCCGCAGAAATGTCAAGTAACGCTCAATGCTACAACCGGCCGTACATGCATGAGCCGGTGTGGGCTGGAGCTCTTAACTTGGCGGATCAGGAGAGGATTCGTCAAGAGGTGGAACGGGCGGCTCAGATAGCAGCAGAGCAGGCGGTTCACCAAACCTTTCTGGCTTATCCAGCAACCTCGATTGAAGGAGGAGTGTCCACAAGAACTGGAGGCGTACCTTGCTTAGTCCCAGCCATATGCAATGAGCGGTTGCCCAAGGATTTCAAGAGGCCTCGTAAGGTGCCTAACTACACGGCCGACCTACAGTTGGGGGCTTGGATTGAGAGTTATGAGATGGCTATGGAGCTATTGGAGGTGAGCGACGCTGCAATGGCTAAGTATTTTACCATGATGTTAGATGGAACAACTCGGACTTGGTTGAAGGGATTACCTCCAAATTCTATCGGCTCATGGGCAGAGTTGAAAGCGCGGTTCATCCAGAACTTTAAAGACACGTGTAAGCAGCCCATGTCGATTGTGGATCTGACCAATTGCAAGCAAGAGGATGGAGAATCTACAACCCATTGGGTGCGCCGGGTCAAGGAGATAATACATTCATCTGATAAGATGGATGCCGGTTCAACAGTTTTGATGTTGGAGAAAAAATGCCGTTTTGAACCTCTGAAGCAGAAGCTGGGGCGGCTTAAACATGACTGTAATGACATGGGAACCTTAATGGCGGCTCTTGTCAAGTACGCTGATTCTGACACTACCAAGGACCCGGTGTCCGACGAAGAAAAGGCAATGAAGGGAAAGAAGAATGGCAACGGCAAGAATCACCAGCATAACTCGACGAATCAGGGAGGCAATAAACGTAAAGCTGATGAGTTTGTTGCTAATACTAATGCACATGGTGGTAATCAGCGGCGCAAAGGCAGACAACCCCCTCAATCGGGCGGGTCAGGCCCTACCCTTGAGCAACTGTTGAATGAACCTTGTAAGAAACACGTCACCCGTGAGAAGCCGGCCACCCACCTGTGGAAGGACTGCACGATCATGAAGGCGTTTAAAAAATCAAATGCATCTGATGGGGGTCACGGACCAGGTGGCGGCTTAGGTGGAGGCGGCTTTCAGGGCCCGGGCGCCGGTTCAAGCGGAGGAGGTTTTCACGGTCAGGGTTATCCTGGTCACCAAGGAGGATATAATCAGCAACACAGCCAAGGGAATAAGCAGCAACCGCAATCCGGCTATCAGAGCAACCCAAAGCAGTTGAGTAGCGAACAATATCATGTCTTTACTACCAGTTTATGTAAGAGGGACCAGAAGCTCCACAAGAGGGCCGTCAATGCCGTTGAGCCGACAATTCCATGTTATTTACGTTGGTCGGAGCAGCCTATTGTGTGGAGTAGAAAGGATCACCCGCCCCGGGTTGATAATCTGGGTCACTTGGCTTTGGTAGTGGCACCCCAGGTTAGTGGGTATAAGTTTACTAAGGTACTCATGGATGGAGGCAGCAGCATCAACATCCTCTACTATGAGACATTCCACCGGATGGGATTGACGGATAAGGATCTTAAACAATCCAACACTGTTTTTCACGGGGTGATGTTGCCTATGCATAATTTGTTTGTGCTACAGAGGAGTTAAAATTCTACAAGGATCATGTTGACCCGGCAGACATGACATCAT
This sequence comes from Triticum aestivum, assembly GCF_018294505.1. NCBI lineage: Eukaryota > Viridiplantae > Streptophyta > Magnoliopsida > Poales > Poaceae > Triticum > Triticum aestivum. The sequence continues at coordinate 363,460,664 of NC_057806.1, read as the reverse complement.
TAAAGAAACCAACAACAGAGCATGAGCCGGAATTGAAATTCAAATCAGCTGATGACACCAAGATGGTTGACTTTGTACCTGGCGACTCATCCAAACAGTTCATCATTAGTGCAAACTTGGATCTGAAATAGGAAAGCGCGCTCATCGAGTTCATCCGTGAGAACCGAGACATCTTTGCATGGAAACCTTCAAACATGTCGGGTGTCCCGAGGTAACTCGCTGAGCACACTCTTAATATTGATCCAAAGTTTAAACCTGTTAGACAATTTCTCCAACGGTTCAATGAAGAAAGGCGCAAGGCCATTGGGGAAGAGGTGGCCCAGCTCTTGGCAGCCGGGTTCATTGTGGAGGTCTTTCACCCAGAATGGTTAGCTAACCCGGTGCTTGTACTAAAAAAGAATGGCACCTGGCGTATGTGTGTGGATTACACAGATTTGAACAAAGCTTGTCCGGCTGATCCTTTTGCTCTTCCCCGTATTGATCAGATCATTGATGCTATGGCAGGTTGCGCACGGTTGAGTTTCTTAGATGCTTACTCCGGTTACCATCAGATTAAGATGGCTGTCAAGGATCAAGAGAAGACAGCGTTTATAACTCCTTTTGGGGCTTTCTGCTATGTGTCTATGCCTTTTGGGCTTAGGAGTGCCCATGTGACTTACCAGCAGTGTGTGCAGAATTTCCTTCACAATCAAATTGGGCGCAATGTTCATGCTTATGTGGATGATACAGTGGTGAAGTCTAGGGAGGAGGAAACCTTGGTCACGGACCTGAAGGAGACTTTTGATAATCTCTGGGTTCACAAAATGATGCTTAACCCGGCCAAGTGTGTTTTTGGAGTGCCAGCCGGCAAGCTCTTGGGTTTTTTGGTGTCTAACCGAGGTATTGAAGCTAACCCAGAGAAAATGAAGGCAATTACATCCCTAGCCAAACCAACATGCGTCAATGATGTTCAGTGACTGGTGGGTCATGTGGCTGCTTTGAGCCGGTTAGGGGAAAAGGCTATGCCTCTATATCAGTTGATGAAGAAAACGGATGCTTTTGTTTGGAGCGATGCTGCGAACACTGCTTTGAAGATCTGAAGGCACAACCGGCTGAGCCGCCGGTCCTGGCTGCTCCAATTGAGAAAGAGCCGCTATTGTTATACGTGGTTGCCAACTCACGGGCTGTTAGTGTGGCTATGGTGGTAGAGCGCAAGGAGGCTGGCAAAGAGCATGCGGTTCAGCGGCCGGTTTATTATGTCAGTGAAGTGCTAATTGAATCTAAGCAACGATATCCACATTGGCAGAAGCTTGTTTATGGGGTGTTCATGGCAAGCCGGAAGCTTAAGCATTACTTTCAGGGACATCCAATCACTGTGGTTAGCTCTGCTCCTTTGGGGGGGCATCATTCAAAACAGAGAAGCCACGGGGAGAGTTCCCAAGTGGGCAATTGAGTTTGGGTCTCATGGGGTGAAGTATGTTCCATGTACTGCAATTAAGTCTCAAGCCTTGGTTGACTTCATCAATGACTGGACAGATATGCAGATACCAGAAGAGAAACCGGACAACACATATTGGACTATTCATTTTGATGGATCCAGGCAATTGGAAGGCTCGGGGGCTGGAGTCGTATTAACTTCCCCACGAGGTGATAAGTTTTGTTATGTGTTACGGTTGATGTTTTCATGCACTAACAATGCAAAAGAGTATGAAGCATTGCTCCATGGTCTTCGAGTGGCAAAGGAGATGAGCTTGAGCCGGGTTAGATGTCTTGGTGACTCAGATCTAGTGGCTCAGCAAGTATCTGGCAAGTGGGATTCCAAAGACCCTCTCATGGCGGCTTATCACCGAGAGGTCGATGCTGTTGCAGGATATTTTAACACATTGACCGTCGAAAGAACGAAGCAGCTGATGCTTTAAGCCGGCTAGGGTCTCAGCGTAAGCCGGTACCACCCAACACCTTTTTAGATGTTTTGCATAACCCCTCTATCAAGTTGCCCACAGAGGAAGATTTAGTTGTTCCTGACCCGGAGGCACAGTTGATGGCGGCTCTTCATGTCATCCCAGATTGGACAGTGCCATTCTTGGCTTACATGACCCGGGGAGAGCTGCCAGCGGATGAGACCTTGGCTCGACAGATAACCCAGCGGTCTAAGTCCATGACGATCTCAGATGGAGAATTGTTTCATCGCAGTGTTTCCGGAGCGTTTCAACGATGTGTTTCTCCCAAAGAAGGTCAAGAAATTCTTCGTGAAATCCATGAAGGCGATTGTGGTCATCATGCCGGGTCAAAATCTTTAGTGGCCAAGGCGTTTCGTCACGGTTTTTACTGGTTGACGGCTCACGCTGATGCAGAAGATCTGGTCAGTAGATGTGATGGATGTCAAAAATTTGCACGACGAGCGCATGTGCCGGCTCAGGAACTCCGGATGATTCCAATCACTTGGCCGTTTGCAGTCTGGGGGCTTCACATGGTAGGACCTTTCAAAAGGTCTAAGGATAAAAAGACACATCTCTTGGTGGTTGTTCATAAGTTCACCAAATGGGTTGAGGCGGAGCCTGTGAGTAAGTGTGACGCAGTCACGGCGGTTCAGTTCATGAAAGAAGTAATCTTCCGTTTCGGTTTTCCATGCAGTATTATCACAGACAATGGCACTAATCTATCCCAAGGGGCTATGGAAGAATTTTGTCAGCGAGAGCACATCCGGCTTGATGTTTCTTCTATAGCTCATCCTCAATCCAATGGTCAAGCTGAGAGAGCCAATCAGGAAATTCTGAAAGGGCTAAAACCCTGGCTTATGGTTCCTTTACAGCGAACACCGGGTTGTTGGGTAGAGGAGTTTCCTTCAGTGTTATGGAGCATCAATACTACACCCAACAGGTCTATGGGTTACACACCCTTCTTCATGGTTTATGGGGCAGAAGCAGTATTGCCCAGTGACATCCGTCATGACTCGCCCCATGTGGCGGCTTATGTTGAAGCTAACAATGAAAAAGCCAGACAGGATGCGCTTGACTTGTTGGATGAAGAAAGAGACTTAGCAGCAGCGCGGTCAGCAATTTATCAACAGGACTTGCGTCATTCTCACAGCCGCCGGGTTAAGTCCAGGACTTTTCAGGAAGGCGACTTGGTGCTCCGACTCATCCAAGATCTTTCAGATGCGCACAAGTTATCCCCACCTTGGGAAGGACCCTTTGTGGTCAGTAAAAATTTAAGCAATGGGTCCTAGTACCTCATTGACGTTCGAGAGCATGCAGACTCACGTAAGTCGGAAGAGGAGACCCGCCGGCCATGGAACATTGCTCAACTTCGGCCATATTACACCTGAGCCACCGGCTCTCACCATGTACATATGTTCACATTGTATATACTATGATAAGCAATAAAGTAAGACCATCGGTCTCTTTTTTCACAGATTATACATCTTTATTATTTCTTACAAATGACTATTAAGGAGCTGATCATATTTGAATCAAGTTTAACCTTTTTGGTCCAGCTCATGATCGTATCCGAATCTAGTTGCAAATCTCATGGTCACTTGGGGGCTTCCTGTTCAAACATAGGTCGTATTCGGACCAAAGAGAACATAGCTGTCGTAACCCTCTTGATTGGCTCAAGGACAAACTCACTTGGGGGCTTCTTGATCGTATTCGAATCATAGCTCAACCCCTTTTGAGTCCGACTTGGATCGTATTCGAATCAGGATCGTTAAAAACCTCTCAAGGTCATTTGGGGGCTTCCTGTTCAAACATAGGTCGTATTCGAACCAAAGAGAACATAGCTGTCGGTACCCTCTTGACCGGCGCAATGCCAAAGCCACTGGGGCTATATGGTCGTATTCGAACCTTAGCTTAACCCCTTTGGTCCGGTTTACTGATCGTATTCGAATCAGAAACCCCCAACCTTTTGAATACAGAGTTAAAATTATGTTTATTATCCGTTGCTTGCCTTTGAGTTTTTGTTGTTTCAAATAAGATAGCCTGGTTTTCTTCGCTGGCTCAATTATTGGACAACACAGCCGCCCGGGTTATTCAAGCCGGTGGTTCAAGGATCCAAAGGTACGAGCTACTAAGATATGATGATCATTGAGTATTCAAGGAGTATTAACTTTTCATACCTATTGAATTATCAATTTATCACCCGGGTTATTTAAACCGGCGATCTAAGGATCAACAAGGACAAGGTATGGTTCTTGCTCATACGTGCTTACTTGCTGCATTAAGTCAAGAGCTATTATTAAACCTTATCCTTTATTTATCTATCTCTGCTATTTATTGAGGTAAAAATATGGGTCGTAAATTAGGTGTTTTAAGCCTGTTTTGGTTCTAAACCGCCTTGCCAGCCTTTTTTCTTATATTCACAGGAACAGAGGTTTAAACATTGCAGAGACAAACGTTAAGCAATGCATACATTGACATCTGAAACACAGATTCACATATAAGTATTTTGTGCACCATAGCAAAAGCAAACAGGCGGTGTTTTAATAGCTAAGTTATTACAAGGCTTTATAAGCCTATGAAGATGATCATTGTCCCTCCCTCGCCGGCTCAACATCCTGAATTTGCTGGAAGTTGGGTTTTGACCAGTCATAGCCGTTCATGGCGGCAAATTCAGCTTCGTTGTCAATCAGGCCGACCGGGTCAACCTCGGGGCAAATGTATCTTCTCTCACCGGTGGGATCAAGTTTGTTACTTTATATGAGGGAGGGGCCATCTTCTTATTCTCACTATCAAAACCCGGCTGATATTTGTCCACATTGGTGTCATCTCCAAGGCTAGTCGCCTGAGGCCGGACTTCACGGACGCAGGCTATAAAGTCATCCTGAGAAAAAGGAGACCCGTCCTCCTTCACGGTAGGATAGCCCCTTGCCATGTCCGCCGGGTCTAGATCTGGCACCCAAGCCTTGGAGCGTCTTAGGGTAGTCAAAGCTCCGGCTCGCGCGCAGGAGTGTTTCACTTCTTGGAACCTGGCAGGGAGGATGGACAGCTTCTTCAGGACGTCACTGATCCGGTTAGACCCTTGATTAGTAGGAGAGATGGCAGCCAGAGCTCGTTGTGCGCCGATGTACAATTGTGCAGTTAAAGTGTATACTGCCTTCAGCTTAATCAACGGGTCTTGGTTCAGATTCTTACTTCGTGGCCCTACATATATTTTTCACAGAGTCAGTTGGCAGATTATACTCTGGTTTGACAAGGAAAATATACGAAAGATCAAATCAGGAAGCTTACCAAAGATAGCAGCGACCATCTGGGACACCCAGCCCTTTAAACCGTTTAGCTCTGTTGAAATTTCTTTCAAAGCTGTTTCGGCTGTTTCAGCTCGTCGGGTCAGAAGTGTCTTCTCATTTTCCCAAGACTTCTCTTTGGCAGCAAAGCTGGTCTTCAAATTTTCCATTTCAGAAAGACTTATTTGCAGCTTGGAGGTGGAAGATTTGATTTCTGACTCCTAATGACTCGCTAGCCGGGTCTTCGCATTAGTCAATTGAGAGTTCAGTTCAGACAATGCATTCTATGAAAACATTCAGATAAGTCAAGACTTGGTTTCAAATTCCAGTATTCAATTTCAAGATTCAAGTCTCAAGTACTTTACGAATAAACCACTCGACACTTGGGGGCTAATGTATGCCAAATCAAATTTTTACGACTCTACCAACATATTTGAAGTCCCAAGTCCTTTACAAAGTAACAACACTTGGCACTTGGGGGCTAATGCACGCAGTTCAGCAAGTCTATCAAGGTTAAACCAGAGTGGTAAGTACTTTGAAGACGGTTTTAAATTCTAAAAGTACTGATTCATTAATGATCAAAATAAACCGGTCCTTGGGGACTATGGGTGAAGTTTTGTTCTATTAATATCAGGTAAATATTCAGAGGTAAAAGTCTCAGCCTATATTTTAAGTCTACAGGTTATTCCGTTTCTCTCATAATCTACAGACTTGGGGGCTGAAGGAATATTAGTAAACCGGAAACAACATACCTCATACTTCAACTGAAGCTACTTGACCATCTCGATCTCAGATTCACGGCTGGAGTGTACATGACTGAGATAGCCAGATAAGATATCACTGGCATTAAGACGGTCATAGTTGGCAACATCAAAGCGAACCTTCTGCCTGTCCAATGCTTCTTGCTTAGCTATGCACCGAGCCAACATCGTTGGGTTCCCCGGCTCAACAAAGCGACTCCCAGTAATTTGAACATCTTGAACACGTGGCGACGGCGGGTCAGTTGAGCTTGACGTTCCAACTGTGGAAGGATTCATAGTGGTGTTGTCAAGGGACGGCTCCGAGGATTGGGATTATTGAAGCCAGAAATTGTGTTTGTGATGAGTCACCTGAAGAACGAGACACCTCCTGAAAGGATAAAGGAAAGAGTTAAAAGAAATGTAAGGAGCAGGATTCATTAAAATGAGTTAAAGACAGTAATAATTAAACCTCATTCGGGCGTTTCCGAGGGGTCTGTTGAAGGACAACAGTCGGTTCATCCTCAATTCCAACTTCACAGCGGCTTTCATGTTGCTGCTTCTTCAAATGAAAGTTGGGATCCAAGTGAGCTAAGGGGTTAGAAAACCTTACTTTACGGATCACTCATCGAACTTTGTGTCTTGGTAAGGGCTCTGAGTCGGAGGAAATGATAGTTACCTCTACTTCCTCGGCCTGACTGGCCCCAGTGTCGTCCTAGTAAGGATCAGTGTCAATAAGATTGTTAAAAAATTGGCCAAGGGAGTCAAGGGCTACCTCCGAGTCAGACGCGTCATCAAGTTTCATTAAATCTTCAGCAATGGTCCTCTTCTTCTTCTTCTTCTTTGATCTCCGGGTTGATTTCTTGGCGTTCATGGCGGCGAGTTTCGCCTTCTTGGCAGCTTCGTGATCGTATTTCACTTTCCAAAAGTCAGAGTTGACCTACAAAGACAAGAGGAAGGATCAGTAATAAACAAATATGGCTGGATAAAACACAAAGGAAAAGAGATCAAAATATACTTACCTCTGGTACCGGGTTAAGCTTGCAGAAGGGATTTAACCCAACAATGCTGCATTCTTCATATTTCACATTCACCAAAAGGGTTGACATTGAAACAATGTCTTCTTTGGTGAGTTCAACTGAGCTGTGACGAAGAGAGTCGTCCGGGTCTCCACCATATTCAGACATCAATTTTGAACGACGGCTTAACGGAATAATCTGCCATGAAATCCAGCAGCGGGTTAGGTCGACTCCGGTTAAACCGTTTCCCAACAAACTGTCGATTCTTCTGATAGAGGGAAGCAACTTCTTGCATTCAGCAACGGTAAGTTTGTCTCGCAGTGCGAACTTGGCATCAAGACGATCGGGGCGGTAACCCGGCAATGGCTTCTCATTGGCGGGTGAGATGTCCTGACAGTAAAACCAAGTTTGATTCCAATCCTTTGGGTGACTTGGCAAAACTATGAGAGGGAAGACAGCACCCTGCCGACGCTGAATTGAGATGCCTCCAAGCTCTAAGCTAAGGCCATTGGTGCACTCGTTCTGCCGGTTCAGATAGAAGTACTCACTAAATAGTTCCACAATCGGCTCTTGCTGAAGATATACCTCACAGAGCACTTGGAAGTTGCAAATATTGGATATGGAATTGGGCCTGATATCCTGAGGATGGAGTTTGAAAAAGTGAAGAACTTCTCTAAAAAACGTTGAATCGGGCGGTGAGAAGCCCCGATTCATGTGGTCAGTAAAGACAATCACTTCGCCGGCTTTTGGATTTGGTCGTTCTTCTTCCGGGTCAGGAGCACGATAAGACATGATGTTTTGTGAGGGCAGAAACCCGATGAGGAAGAACTCTTTTAAACGCTCCTCGGTTATGGTTGAGGGGACCCAATTGCAGATGGTGGGTGTCTTTGACGGCATGATGTGCAAGCGACTAAAAAAGAAAAAACAACTTGCCGGTTTAGTTTACGGTAAAATTAACAGTTAAAGGTTGAAGGTGTAAAACAAGTAACGGCGGCTTAACTAAGGGCTAATGACATATATGGAAAAGAAAGCCGGAACGGTAAGCCGCCATGACTACCGATTTTATCAGAAAGTAGATTTAGCTAAGTGTTGGCATAAACAAGTTCCACCAAGCTATCATTATTATTTTGGATCAAATGGCTGTTCTAAAAAGGAAATATTCTAGACCTAAAAACCCGGTACACATGAGTTCGTCGGCTATAAAGAAGCATCTATGCAGAGAAAAAGGGATCTACGGCTATCAAAATGGATGCCAAACAACTACCGCACGAGTTATATCTCCTTTTTGGATCCCTAGAGGTTGCAGGGGAAGAACTACGAGGAAAGTTCATGAAGAACGATGAAGAACACCGACGAACTCGCAAAGCCCTAATGCACATCTTAAAAGATTGAGAAGGCGAGACTTACGGGTGCGGATTCGCTGCGGAGGTTCATCGCGTTTCTCTGGAGAAGTCAGGTTGATGCAGCGGCCTGAGGTGGAGACGAGGAGATCTGCGGCGGTGGCAGAGCTCGAGCGGCAGCGAAGCAGTGAGAGGAGGAAGACGACCGAAGGAGCAAAATGAAAAAGACCTAAGTGGTACCTATTTATAAGGGAGTAAGCGAACAGGCGGGCGCGAAAATCAAGGAGACCCGAATAATGATTATACAAAATAAACGGACGCCTAGATTCTCGGAAGGCATTAAAAAAATGAAAGATCCGTCGAAAGATGACTTCATGAAGGTTTTTTGTGTTTCTAAAAGATGACATCACGGCGGGTTACAGAAGTTTTCAGACAAAGGATGGATTCCACCTAAGTATTGAAGATTGACAGAGAACAAAGTTCAAAGTCAACCTGGGGCCTAATGTTGGGGATATTACAACAGTATGACCAGCCCAGGAGGGGCCGGGTCAGCCCTAATGGCGGGTTACATAAGAAGCCCAATATATATTCAAGATGATAGGTTATGAAACATATAGAAGGCCCAAAGGCCTGGGGCCGGCTTAAGGCCCGATATTGTAAACCGCCGTATGTAAGGAAAGACTTGGAAAGAAAGGCATGTAAACGAAGTCACCGAGCCGGGCACGATTATAAGCCGGCCGGGACTCGGTAGGCCACCAGGCGTCAACCCGTGTATATAAGGGGACGACCCGGTGGCGGTTTAGGGCGAGAAACAACTAAGTCGATAACCAAGCCGGCGACTTGAGCCTCTTGGAGATCGAAACCTCAGCAATACCAATCCCAACTAGACGTAGGCTTTTACCTTCATCGTAAGGGGCTGAACTACTATAAAAACCCTCTCGTGTCCTTTGTCCCGATTAACCCCTTTAAGCTTCCTAGTGCGATGGCCCTATGACTAAGTCCTTGCTCTAGGACATCTGTCGTGACAATTCCACGACAGAACCCGATCAAATGATTCCTTCGCTACTGCTGCTAACTGAAGTCGATCGATGCTGCCTCTGGGATGAACAGTGA